>NC_086444.1:516116937-516416937 GCF_028390025.1 Pseudophryne corroboree | reverse complement strand
CCGCTGGATTGGTGCTTGCTGCTTGCGCCGGCTCTTCTGTAGATCTCCCTGCTTACCTGCTGCCGCAGCCACTGAATAGCAAAAGTGGGCAAGTTAAAGAAAAGCTTGTGGTGTGACCTGACAGCAAGCCAGCACTGTCTCTCTGCTCTGCTGACTAAAGGCAACCTCCCCACCCCTGAGGCAGCCACAGCAGCACTTCAGAAGGGAGCCATTTCAGTTGCTGGCTGTCGGGTTCCTGGCTGTCGACGCCGGAATCCCGACACCACCCGAGGGGGAATATAACCCTGTGGCGACTGAAGGTGGCCAACGGACCAGAAGTTTGGCGAGCATAGCAAGCCCGCGAGGGAACACTATGTGCTTGCTGCCGGTACTCCAGCTGTCGAGATCCTGGCGTCAGTCTCCTGCCCTCTGGGATCTTGACAGCCGGGATATCATACTGGATCCCTTCAGAAGAGGAACAAGTGTATGTTAAGTTTATATTTACTTTAATTAATTTTCATTGTAATGAAAGTGTGGCTTAATTGTCTTTATTTTAGTGTGCCAGAGTGTCGGTCAGTTTGCCGACTTGGTTTGGGAGCACTCACAAACAGCCAGCAGCAGCATGGTGCGAGCACATGCAAACACCAGTCTGGGGCTCCCAGCAGCATGGCATAGCTATAACATATATTAGCACACACAGTGAGAGACGGTCGTGGGTGGTGGGGCCCCAGAAACATCAGTGTGCCGGGCTCCAAGATTTCTGTTGCCAGCCCTGGCAGTAATTGAATATCTCCAAAATTTATCTCGGGGTCTAAAGCTATGTGCGGACTAACTGCGGCAATAATTTAGTAGCTGCAGGGAGGTAAAACCAGTAGGTAATCGCATCTGCCCTTTAACTTCACAGATCATGTATAGGTATGCACTCATAAGTGCACAGCATGGTGTATTATGGGGGCTCATTCTGAGTTGATCGCTCGCTAGTTTTAGCAGCCGTGCAAACGCTATACCGCCGCCCACTGGGGAGTGTATTTTATCTTAGCAGAAGTACGAGCGCATGTGCAGCCGAGCTCAGCAAAAACAGTTTGTACAGTTTCAGAGTAGCTCTGAACCTACTCGGCGCTTGCGATCACTTCAGCCTATTCGTGTCCGGATTTGACATCATACACCCGCCCAGCGAACGCCCAGCCACGCCTTCTTTTTTTCAGACATGCCTGCGTTTTTGCAAACACTACCTGAAAACGGTCAGTTGACACCCAGTAACGCCCCCTTCCTGTCAATCTTCTTGCAGCCGTCAGTGCTACTGAAAACTTCGCTAGAACCAGTGCAAAACAACAACGGGCTTTGTACCCGTACGACGCGCGTGCGCATTGCGGTGTATACGCAGAAAAGCCATTTTTTTAGCCTGATCACTGCGCTGCGAACAACGGCAGCTAGCGATCAACTCGGAATGACCCCCTATATTCTTTGTGAGCATTCCCACATACCATCACTGTGTTCCACTGCGGGCTGCCACATGTGAACAGTGCAGGCAATATCAAAATCAACATAAATGAAAATGAATGCTAGTAAATGTTAATACTAATAGAACAGTTACCTAGAAACATCCAATTTGCCCACTGCAGCACAAGCAGATTCCTACACACTAGTCTCTCAGTAGTGATTGTGTAATGTAACACAAAACATTACACACAAGCATATCAACTTCAGCTACACTAAAACACTTTTCATATCCAAAATGAAAGTAACAGAACACACTCATTTCATATTTCTAGCCATAACTTTGAGGTTCCAAACTCAGTATGAAAATATAAAATCATTTACTCATAGCACTAAAAGATCATACAAACTCATGTACATTACCTACACATCTTCTCAAAGCACCAACAAATGGACATATAAAAGCAGCAAAGTGTAGTGTACTTTGTTCAGTATAAGAACTAGCTGACAAAATTATTAGATCGGCAGAGTGTATTTTATCACCTTTTACTGCAAGTGCAATATAAAACAAGCCCACCGCAGCCAGATATTTAATTAATTAATCCAAACAGCAGACTGCGTGGGTAAACAGCCTGCATCACAAATTGTCCTTTACAGATATGATCTTCCTTCAAATGATACAAACTCTTACCTGGAGACGAGGTTTACTTGATATGGGAACGAAATAGCGCCTTACCAGGGAGGTGCAACATGACTCCAGATGACACCAAATGAAGATCTTAAATACAGAAAGACAGCACTAGCCTGCTACTAAGTATAGCAGAGAGGCATCCCACAGCCACAAGTGTGCTGGCCTATGCACAGAGGATGACAGACACACTGCCAAGTACAAGAAGGGAAGTAATGTATTTACCTCCTGTGTAGCCCCCTCCAGATCTCCAGAGCTGGACACACTGCACAGGTGACTTCCTCTCTGGCTCAGGCAGTTTTCAGCAAACAGCTGATGGAAATGCAGGACATTCCTACACAGAAGCTCCTTCCCTTTGACTGAATACATGCCATTACAGCCTCACACTCCTTTACAGTCCCTGGTTATTCATTAACTGTGAAGTGTGGCATGTGAGACACAGGCAGTGATTAAAAGTCCTTTTACGTGTAGAGGAGAGCCTGACACTTTAGCAGAGCACACCTTTCCTGTTCTTAAGATCACTTCTCAATGACATTTGGCTTGTGAAAAACGGCTGACAACAGCAGGGCTGGTTACCTCAGCCTATCATGTCAATCAGTAAAACTTTGATTACACCTGCACTTCAGAAGGAAGTGATTGGCTAGCTTATGGAGTGGGGATACTAATAAGGAATTGTACACACTTAAATAAAGTGCAATGTATTTTTATACCTAAATATGCACTTATGGATCTAGGAGAATGTATCCTATTTCTATATAGATTACAAGCTGGCGAGTAGGGCCCTCTTACCTATGTGTTTGTCTGCTATTACCCAGTCTTGTTTTTTTACCGTTTTGTTCCCAAATGTAAAGTGCAATGGAATATGCACTATATTAAATGTTAAAAATAAATAGATCTTAATTATAAAACCATACAATACATATTGCCACTCTGTTCTATCAATTACTTATGCAATTTCATACATCATCACTTTTCTTGCCAACATTGCAAGAATTCTACTGCTATGTAATCTGTTTTTACCCAATACCACAATCCACGTGTTTTACAGTACATTCTTCAGCTGGTAAAAATATACATGACTAAATCCACACACCTATTGCATTTTACAGGTGATTTGTAATCTAGTAAAATGGCTAGCAAAAAAAACTAATTAAATTCAAACTGTGCGTTTGAGCTTTAGAACAAGTGTAATAAAGGTTAGTGTGAGTGCAGCCTCGTAATATGTAAAAAAATATATTACATTTCATTTTATATATATATATATATATATATATACACATACACACACACACACTGTAAATAAATAAATATATTGTTGTGGGTGACAGTTTCTGCCATCCCTACAGCGGTAAGAAATTCTTTATTAAACACCGTGTAACGTGTACCACACGTTACATTGTATATCTCATTACATGTCCCTGCGGACTCAGTTATGTAGGGAAAACTGAGCGCACTTTAAGAGAACGCATGGCCACGCATCGGTATGCTATCAGGCAGGCCATTTCCACCAAACAGAGTGACCAACCTGTGGCCCGTCACTTCATGCAGGCGGGGCATAGCTTGGCAACATTACGGTACATGATCATTGATCATGTGCCGATCAATTTGAGGAGGGGTGATCGTGCATCCAAATTGCTGAAATGTGAAGCGCGATGGATTCACCGCTTACAAACTTTATCACCCAGAGGCTTGAATGAGTATTCTGGCGTCTCAGCATGTATTTAAACGCTACAATTGTTATTTGTTGTGGTGCTTTCTGTATCTTCTGTAGTTTACATAAATACTATGTTTCTAAATGTAACATATTATGTTCTATATGCTGTTCTTGCATTTACTCTCTGTCGATGTTCTTTTTTATTGTTTGTTTTTAATGGTTTATTTGGCTTGTGGTCTTAGCAACGGACGGGTGGTGATGACGTCATTTATTGGTGCCGTCCCCCTGCTTCCGGAGGCAGCCCTCGCCATGTGGGTGCTAGGGGATATAAGGTTAGTTGTTTGTTTGTTTGTATGTTTTATTGTGCCTGATGCCGATATATTAAAATATCGAAACGTTGCAGTATATCTGCTGTATTTGCCTTAGTTATTTACAGTGTGCTGCGGACTACCTGTGTGTGTGTATATATATATATATATATATATATATATATATATATATATATATATGGTGAGCTAACAGCGCCAAAAATGCAGTAGACAGTAATTTTTCACAGTATGTCGATTACAAGTATACCCCAGTAGAATACATAGTCCCTATATGCCACTCCCCTTTCTTTATGGGGCGTCTGCTGGATCTTAAGTAAAACCTGCACTTGTACGTGTGCAGGATAGGTAAAAATTGGAAAAAGCAAATAAGATCAGAGCGACCATAGGTGGTAAAATACTTTAAGAGACTAAGAAAATTTCTTATAAAACAATGCGGGGTTTATTTACAACGAACGTTTAAGACAATTTAACATAAAACATATGAACATAGATAAAGGGGGCAACATACATAAAATGCTGTTTTTTTTAAAAAACGGTTACAAAATCTTTAAAAAACTTTCCATAGGACATGTAAAAGACAGCAATAAAAATAGTGCTAAAAATATATGCATTCGAAAATGAGAAACACTTGAGACAATTATACGTCTATAGTTATGTATAGAGATATAAATAGATAAAAAGTTCCATATAAAGAAAAAGCAGCTTAACTGAGGATTTCAATAGTAGCAGGAATCACCCAACGCGTTTCGTCTGGTCTGACTTCATCAAGGGGTAATGAGCCAAGTGGGACACATCATCTATATATACCCATATGGATGTGAAAGTGGTTAATGACATCACTTCCTGTGATTAATTGACATTTAGAAAACAGGATTCTCTCGGAGATACGAGAGAAATGGGAGATCCCACAGAGAGACTTCTGGAAATTCCTACAAATCCGTCACTTCCTACATACAAATAATGCATACCGTGAGGCTTCAAGGGAGCTGACCGCGTTTGAAAAAATGTGTGTGGCCCCTATGAATCCAATACACACTGTCTCCACCCTATATAAACTCCTATGTGCGTCTGACTCCCTGATGCCTCCTCATTTTATTCAAAAGTGGGAAAGAGATCTAAACATCTCACTCTCGGATAGGGAATGGGACTCTATCTTTCTTAAAACCCATAAGAGCTCCATCTGTATCCAAGTCAGAGAAACACAATATAAGATCCTGATGAGATGGTATAGACACCCCACTCTCTTACATGTAATATCCCCATCCATCTCACCTACCTGCTGGAGATGTCGTAGGGACATAGGCTCTCTGCTACACATCTGGTGGACCTGTCCCCTTATCAAAAATTACTGGGATGATGTAATCTCAACCTCCAACACCATTTTACATACCTCCGTCCCGTCTGACCCAGCCTTTTGGCTACTAAATCATTCCACTACCCCAATCTCTACCTACAAGTCATCGTTAATACGACACCTGGGCAATGCCGCACGAGCAGTGATCCCCACAATGTGGAAATCTGTCAACCCCCCCACAAGGAATACCTGGTTCTCCAGATTAGATTACTATATGAACATGGAAGATGTATTAATGAGTGCTGGGGACAGGCGCTCGGAATTTACTGCTATGTGGTGGCCTTGGATAGAATACAAGACATCCGAATCATATAAGACTTACATTTCCTCCACAAAATAGAGTAGAGGACAGGAACCGACTTTTGACTCAATTGGTAATAGGGTCTTGGATGAATAACCCTAACGCTTGAATCACGGCACATGTCTTATTCTCCTTTGCATAACATACTCGGTTCAGTCACCCCAATCTTTTGAAGTTTCTCTTCTCTTTTCTTTTTCTTCTTCTTGTTACATACCTATCCATTATTATGTTTTCTTAAACCAAAATGTTAATGTGGACTATAACTGTACAGAACATGTGATTATCGATCTGTATACGCTCATGTTGTCACACCATTTTGTCATTGATTGATACCCAGCTAAATTTACAACTTGTTGTAAGTCTATATTGTTACAATAAAAACAGATTATACAAAAAAAAAAAAGAAAACAGGATTCAAAATTACACATTAATTATAACTAATGGTGAGGGAGGCATTAGATGTATTAAAGCGCTTGGTTTGCGCTTGTAAACTATGTAGGGAGTCTTTATAAAACTTTAAAGTCTTTTAAGATCGTTCCTTCCGGTAAAAGACGCTAATCGCGTCATTTCCGCCCCACTTCCGGTGTCCGCGGCTTCCTTCTGCGCATGCGCCGGCTGATATACAGGGAAGTGCGGCGGCTATCTTTTTAGAGTCCATACGGCGGGACAGTTGCTTATACTGGAAGCGGGTGCCGGCGGCCATCTTTTCGTAGAAAGTATTCATTCAGTTAGATGGGTGAAGAACGTTCCCATTGTCTCCACACCGGAAAACCGCACATGTAAATAAAGCATAAGAGCGGAATCAGTGCTTATATACGGTTCAGTAGTCATGTGTATTCCATACTGTATATACAAGATCTTCAGAGTACTATGTACTAGATATGTTATACTGTGTGTGGTTCATATCCTAGAACTGATAGATATATTCACAGTACAAATCATATGAGAATGACACCCCTATAGAATTGTGCATCTGATGCCTCTTAGAAATCTACGAAAAGATGGCCGCCGGCACCCGCTTCCTGTATAAGCAACTGTCCCGCCGTATGGACTCTAAAAAGATGGCCGCCGCACTTCCCTGTATATCAGCCGGCGGACACCGGAAATGGGGCGGAAATGACGCGATTAGTGTCTTTTACCGGAAGGAACGATCTTAAAAGACTTTAAAGTTTTATAAAGACTCCCTACATAGTTTACAAGCGCAAACCAAGCGCTTTAATACATCTAATGCCTCCCTCACCATTAGTTATAATTAATGTGTAATTTTGAATCCTGTTTTCTAAATGTCAATTAATCACAGGAAGTGATGTCATTAACCACTTCCACATCCATATGGGTATATATAGATGATGTGTCCCACTTGGCTCATTACCCCTTGATGAAGTCAGACCAGACGAAACGTGTTGGGTGATTCCTGCTACTATTGAAATCCTCAGTTAAGCTGCTTTTTCTTTATACGGAACTTTTTATCTATTTATATCTCTATACATAACTATAGACGTATAATTGTCTCTAGTGTTTCTCATTTTCTAATGCATATATTTTTAGCACTATTTTTATTGCTGTCTTTTACATGTCCTATGGAAAGTTTTTTAAAGATTTTGTAACAGTTTTTTTTAAAAAACAGCATTTTATGTATGTTGCCCCCTTTTTCTATGTTCATATTTTTTATGTTCAATTGTCTTAAACGTTCGTTGTAAATAAACCCTGCATTGTTTTATAAGAAATTTTCTTAGTCTCTTAAAGTATTTTACCACCTATGGTCGCTCTGATCTTATTTGCTTTTTCCAATATATTATATACATATATATATATATATATATACACATACACACACACACACACACACACACACACACACTATATATACACAAACATACATACATACACATATACATACAAAGCTGATAAAAGTATTAGGAGCAAATAATTATACTGAAACAATAGCCCTTCCTTGTAGTCGCAATGTGAAAACAATGAAGTCTGAAAGAACCTGCAATTGATTATAATACAGATCACTAGCCTGGGTTAGGGAAACAACCAGTTTTACCACAGCCAGAGCTACAACAAAGGAAAATCCTGCGTGTCAGACATTAAAGGTCAGTGTTATTATGTTGCTATCTGCAGAACTGCACGAATCAGACACAAGGTGCATTCCCAGTAAACGTAACACCAGATATTCAGGTGAGAATCATGTCCCCTTAGTCAGAAGGTAAATAGTTAGCCTAGAAGAGCCATAAACAATCCAGAAAAGGAAAACAGTGAGTGCACGCTACCTTATTATTTGAGTAAGGGAGAATAGTCCGACAATTGCTTGTCAAGGTAAGTAACCCCATACAATCATTCTTCGCTGCATTGGGCTGTTGTTGTATCTGGTAACGCACATGGTAAAAGTGCCAACAAAAAGTAAAAACAAAGTTGAACCCACTATCATTTTATAAGCAGCCCCTGATATGTAACTGTGAAGGTTTTGTCCTAAAATAATGCTCATTATGGCTTGCTTAAATTAATGGCTAAGGAATACATTTCATAATGTTTTCCTAGCCGCCCCCAAACGCTGACTACCAGTCACTCACAAATAAATTCTTTGTGTACGTGTGTCAGTAATCCATGGCTGCGCGTGCACATTACAGCTCTAGCACATGCGCAGTAGCAAAGCATTGCTCCAGTGAGTGGCAATAGCCATTGCGTCCACCTCTAAAGGAGGCCCAAAGATTCCTGCAACAGAGCAACTGGAAGCTGCAGCATGTACGCCATAACAGTGTGTGCGGTATGACACAGTTATCATGTCGACATCAGAATTTCAACAGGGTCGAACTGTCAACATGCTCAGCAAGTCAAACAGTGACCAGGTATCACATCCGCCATGACTACACGGATGATATGCCGACATGATGAATTGTCAAAAACCATTCATGGTGGTATTGTGGTCTCTTACCTGCTCCTGGAGGCAGCGGCGACTCCAGCGTCTTCTTCCGTGTCCTGGTGGTGCTATGACAGTGACTTCCGGATACTGCAGCATTCCAGTCACTGTTTCTCCCCAAATCTAGATCTCTCTGCACATTTTAATTCTACCCCACCAACAGAGCAACATGGCTTTGCCAAGGTGCAAAGGTATTCAACCCCCTTATGCTCTATGAGCAAGGTACATCTCCAGTACCCCAACTGTTCCTATCAGATCAAACATTTACACATATAGCCATACTTTCCACAAAATCCATGTGATTACCAGTAATGTCCGTTGCATTAATGGGCAGAAATTACAAATCTTTGCACTGCGCTTTTACACTTTTGTAACTCTAAGGAATATTCCTCCTGAAACAATACAGCTAGAATGCGGAGACCAAGCAGATGAGGCAGATGTGTAATAATAAAAAAATAATAATGAAAAACTAAATTCCTCCTTAACCATTGCTATATAATACCCAATACAACAGGAGTGCATGAATCTTCTTCGTAAGAGAAAATACCATAAGCTTTATATTCCTCTTCTGCTGCTTGCTTCTATAAGATCCAGGTTAAACCAGTCTAAGAGTGTTTATAATAGGGAACACCTATAAGAGAGTAATTCAATGCTCAACAGTGTGTTGTTGTGATGTTTGGCGCTCCCCCAGAAAATGACAGTAGCCCATCAGCGCTCATTTTTCTGTGCACTTCTATGGTGTGCTAAGTGAAATTGGTGATGTTTGTGTCCGTGATGTACCAGAACTCAAACCGTTCCACTGACATTGTCACTTAGATTAAACTCGGACTTAAATATAACCCCCCCCCCATCTTTGTCCAATCGTAGTGCATGGCTTTTACATGTCTTTTTAAAATACCTGTTCTATGCATATAAAATATGTTTTGGTAGATTCAGAAGTAAAAATGGTATTTCCATTTCATTGCAAAAATATCATAACTGCTGCGTTAAAGTAAGAAATGAAATTAATTGCTTGCTTTTCTCAATATAATATATTTTGGATTACAGATTTTTTTAATTGGACACAAATGTTTGTTTGAGGTTCAATATAACTGCATACTGTGGAGTAAAAACACAAAGATGTACTTCAAAGCCATACTTGGAATTTATTTAGTTTATGTAAAGAGAAATATCATGGGGCAGCTATGCTTACTTAAGAACGTGATAAGATACTAAAGGGTAAGTTTCCTTTGATAAACAGGATTCAGTTAGTTTGTTCTGTTTTACCACTAAACACAGATTTTCTCTCTCACAATACCTTCACTAGCTTTCATGAATATTTTGTAATAGATGAAGAGATTGACATGATAAGAAATTGTTTACGAGCATTGCAGAGCTAAGCACCTTTTGTAGACAGAATTCTTATGTTTAGTTTTTGTTTTTCCCGGAACTTCTGTCCTACGGCAAAAATATTGAATATTTTATTCCCAGCAGTAAATGTAAAATAGTGAAGTAAGTATTACAGGTTATCTGTGTTTATTTTCTGATTTGTTATCTGCTCTGAAGCTTTACTGAATACACAGAAAAACATGCTAAATATGTATTAACTCCCATAGCTGAAGAAACATACAAGGAAAACGGATGAATACGTTTTGAACTAAGTGCACTACCTTATTATAACCTGTAGGTGGTTCTGTGGTCACTGCAGTAACACCTTATTATAACCTATAGGTGGTTCTGTGGTCACTGCAGTAACACCTTATTATAACCTGTAGGTGGTTCTGTGGTCACTGCAGTAACACCTTATTATAACCTGTAGGTGGTTCTGTGATCACTGCAGTAACACCTTATTATAACCTATAGGTGGTTCTGTGGTCACTGCAGTAACACCTTATTATAACCTGTAGGTGGTTCTGTGGTCACTGCAGTAACACCTTATTATAACCTGTAGGTGGTTCTGTGGTCACTGCAGTAACACCTTATTATAACCTGTAGGTGGTTCTGTGGTCACTGCACTAACACCTTATTATAACCTGTAGGTGGTTCTGTGGTCACTGCAGTAACACCTTATTATAACCTGTAGGTGGTTCTGTGGTCACTGCAGTAACACCTTATTATAACCTGTAGGTGGTTCTGTGGTCACTGCAGTAACACCTTATTATAACCTGTAGGTGGTTCTGTGGTCACTGCAGTAACACCTTATTATAACCTGTAGGTGGTTCTGTGGTCACCGCGCTATGGAAATAGTTGGATTTGGACTAAAATTTTTGGACAGCAAAAAGTAATATTTTGAATGCATAAACTGGTAGCAGGAGTTTCGCATATACAGTACTAACGTTGGATAACTTCCGAACGAATTATAATAACTGAATATTGCCCCTGTATTTGCTTCAACAAGCTTATAAATCTCAAACATCATGTAAACTTTAAGTATTTCATTTTACTGAAGTACATGTGTCAGGCTTGATTGTTTTATGAGATATGATGGCATGTTTTTAAGCAGCAAATGTCACTTAATGAATACACAAATCTGTTCTACAAATCCACTGCAAATAAATGACAATGACTCAAAAGAAACTGGAAAACATAAAAAAAAGATTTTCCACTTAAACTTGATGCTGAAGTGTTTGTAGATATTTGCTTTCAAGTTAAGCATGATCTTATTTTGACAAACTGGAGAATACCCATCAAAAAGTTAAAAAAAGAAGTACAGACTGCTGCATCTGTCACACTTTTGTGCCCATCACAGGCAGACTGAGAGCACTCAAAATATTGCAAGGTGGGGGGCGTGGCCTGGCTAGCAAGCCGAGAGGAGGTGATCTGTGAGTGCTCCTGTCGGTCTTGGCCTTCAACTAACTATAAAAATCACCTCACAGGTCACCACACACTCCTTACCGTGTGCACCTGCTCTCTACACCAGCTAGTACCAGAGGGTGTCGGTTGCGGAGCCGGGGTGCCCTTGTCAGGGCTCCCGCAGGTTGCGGCCTTCCCCTCCTTAAGAAGCCGGGGTCTGTGGTGTGACCTTCCGCCCCACCGGAAGTGAGGCGGACCAGGACGGCCGTCTGGGGAGACCAGGACGACGAGCCCACACGCCGGACCGACGGAAAGCGGTACCCCCAGAACCGGCGGCCCCGTCCTGTGACCCTGCGGCAGCCATCGAGGCCGTGCGCGGCTGGAGGCGGAGACGGCTCAGTGCGGCGGGTAGGTCCCCCCCTTGCACATCAGCGCAGCATCGGGTCTCTTCCCTCCCTCTCCCCGAGATCCTTACCTCTACCGCTTCACCTGCTGCAGCCGCGGACCCGGGAAACGGTCCCCGGAGCTCCCGCGAGAAGCGGCCTAACGGCGGGCCTCAGACCGGGACCTCGATTGCGGGGCCGGACCCGCGATAGCCGCAGATAGACATTGCGGCTTTTGACACCGCTCCTGACCGCCCGGCTGGCGACTGCACACCCAGCAGAGGCCCTCTTACCTATTACCTCTTCACCACACCGAGCACAAAATAGTGCCGCTCGTCAAGTGTGAGGGAAACCCGGCGGCCATCTTGATTACGGTGCATACTACAGCTGGATGCCCCGCTAATTTCCAGGGGCTGGGGGATTTGACACACAGTACGCCTTAGAACCCCCGCCTAGACCCCCGTGCCCAGCACCTCGGCACTGCCGCACACCACACCAAACTGTGGGGGGGGGGGGGGGGGGGGGAGTTCCTGCTGTGCAGTGTCCACCTCATACTGCAATTGCCCTCTCTCCTTTCACCTGCCTTATCAAAGCTAAACTGAGCTCCCACGGGCTGGTGCTGCCTCGGTGAGGCACTTTGCAAAACAGAACCTCTTAAGGCTCACCGCGGGGGCCCTCCCTTGCACCCTCATATATAATAAACTAGGGGGCCTTGAGTGACACTAAGGGACACCTCTGCCTTCAGAGATTACCAACTCTTCCGCTGACAGGGAGCATACACCCACTGCGTTGGGGCCTGATCAATACCTACACATCATACTGCACCCAACTGGACCTTCCTGATTATCATCTGTGAAGCGCCTATCATGTGATCTCGATACGTAATGCACCCGATCTCGTGTGTGTCTCTAATGCTATAGGAGCTACCCCGCCCAGGTGTTGACTACCAAACTACCTCACGTCTTTCGGTCACTATGCCTAAAGGGGGGAAAAAAATCGAATGCCCACAATCTGGTGGGCTACTTCAAGAATTCTGCGCCATCGTCCACCAGGAAAACCTCCTCGCCTCCTCCTGCTTCAGTGACGTCTGATCGAGACTCAGATGAAGAATCTTCCTCCACTCCCGCTACAAAAGCGGACGTCGCCCTTCTTCTGTCCGAAATGCGCAATATTAAAAAATCAATACGTGCGGAGGTTCAAGAGGCTATCTCAGGTCTGAAAACAGACGTGGACAGTCTGGGCACCAGGGTCGATGCTATTGAACGGAAACAAGAGGAGCTTATCGCTTTCCAACAAGAATCAGAACAGGAGATAACCCAAATGCGTACAGACGTTATGCTATTAGCGGACAAACAAGAAGATTTGGACAACAGAGGGCGTCGGAACAATCTTCGAATCCGTAATGTCCCCGAGACGGTGGAACAAAACCACCTCACGGATTATCTACTCCGCCTCTTCCGCTCACTTGCTCCCTCAATCCCGGATGATATGCTACTCCTTGACAGGGCCCACAGGGCCCTACGCCCTAGATCCCAAGATGCAAAATCTCCGAGAGACGTAATCCTACGTTTTCACTACTTTGTGGTTAAAGACCAAGTTTACGCCAAAGCCCGGAGGTCCTCGTCTATCCCTTTTGAAGGCTCTGATCTCGCGATCTTCCAAGACCTGTCACCAATCACACTAAACAGAAGGAGGGAGTTAAAGGACATAACCAAAACCCTGAGAGACAACAACATCAGATATAGGTGGGGATTCCCTTTTGCCCTCCAAGTCAAGGCAGATGGCAAATTCCTCTCCGCCAGATCCCCCGACGAGGCCCTTCAGCTTCTCCATAGACTGAATATCTCCGGCCCCCAGACCACTCCTCAAAGCTCTCTACCAGTCAACACCTCCCCTTCCCTCACAGCCCCATCCCCTAATTGGACCACCGTCGGAACTACTTCTCATGCCTCTCTAGATACATGATCCAACATTAGTGGTTCTTTCTACAAGGACTTGACAATTACACTAGCCTTCTAACGGTCCTTAGGGTACCACTCTGAGCCATGCTGAGATCCCAGTATGGTGTAGGGCCCTCGGGCTAGTTACTGTTTACCGTTTATTGCCTGACTAAGTTTACTATGTGGGGCCGGGTCGGGCCCTCGGGGCCGGGGTTCTACGCGGGCGGCCGCGTGGGCTCCGGTCCCGGGTGACCCGACTGGTTCGGGCCCTCTCTGTTTATTTCAACCGAGTTTTACTGTTGCTACAGTTGTTAAGTAACCACCATATCAAGTTTTACCCTTATCTCCATCGCCTCTGCTCCCCTCCCTCCCTCTTCCCTCCCCCTATAGCTCCCTTAGCATACTAATTGCAATGTGTAAATTTTAATCGAGTTTGATCACACACGGGATCCGGTCCTCTCTCTGAGCTGCTGGGTCCATCCACCCCCCGCTCGACCCTCAGGGTCGACGTCGGACGAACCGGACTTGCGGGTCTATTTCTTCCTTGGGTCCGACCGAGAATGGATTTGATTTGTTTGCTAGTTTTTGGCACTAATTTATGCTTGTTCATCGTCTGTTCTCCTACTCTTTCTCCCCATCTTTTTCTGTCCTTCTCCCCCTCTCTTTCCTCAGTCTCTTCCAGGGTTCCGCTGGTGCGCTGCCACGTGAAGAAAGCTCCGCTCCTATACCATGGTCCTTAGAATAATTACTCTGAACACGAAAGGCTTAAACAGCCCACGTAAGCGTTCTTTTATTTCAGTCCCTTAAACAACTGAGAGGCGACATCGTATTTCTACAGAAGACCCACTTTACTGGTAAGTCACATCCAGAACTTAAGTCAAAATCCTTCCCAAACACTTTCCATGCTTGCGACCCCATACGCAAGAAGAAGGGGGTCTCAGTACTCTTTGCTAGACACTTAGATTTCATCCCCTCTGAAATATTGAGGGACCCTGAAGGTAGATACCTGCTTCTAGTGGGGCTGTTAAATGGGTCCCCCTACACATTTCTGAATATTTATGCCCCAAACCAGCTGCAGGCCCCTTTCTTCCACTCACTAAATAACCTCTTAGCCCTGCACAGACGGGGTAACGTAGTACTGGGGGGGGGACTTTAATGTGACTCTGGACAGTGCCCTAGACAGATCGAAACCCCTGCCCAGATCTATGCGCCCCTCACATACGCGTAATGCAGCTGCTCTGAACCTTCTACTATCACATCACCTTCTTTTCGACGCATGGAGAGTGAAGGAACCGAATGCTAAGGACTACACATACTATTCCCCCATATATGATGTTTATACAAGATTGGACATGATTTTTCTGAGCTCAGAACCCGCTCAATGTATCCTTGACACCTCCATTCATCCTAGCACATGGTCAGACCATGGCCCGGTCACTGTGGATGTCCCAGGTCCGCATCCTCCCGCCCGCCACCGTGTGTGGAGGTTAAACGACAGACTCCTTCTTAACCCCCAAACGAAAGCCCATTTAGCCACCGAAATCTCCCATTATTTTGAGACAAACATATCTCCGTCGGTTACCCCGATGTTAGTATGGGACGCTCACAAGACGGTAATACGGGGTTGCCTGATCAATGCCTCATCTTATAATAAGAAGGCTAGATCCGGACGCATCCGAGAGCTCTCGGACCTGGTTACTTCCCTCTCACTGACACACAAACAAACAGGGTCCGAAGCAGACCTTTCTTCCTGGTCTGCGGCCAGGGGTTAACTGAATATGTTACTGACGGCTAAGGTGGAAACTAGCTTGAAATGGCTTAACCAATCCTTTTACGAAAAAGGGGATAAGGCGGATCGGCTCTTAGCTTCTAGGCTTCGGGCTAAACTCGCAAGGAACAACGTAATGTCTATCCAGCCACCCTCGGGTAAGAAAACAAGTGACCCCAAACATATCACTGACACTTTTTCCCGCTTCTACGAGAAGTTGTATAATGCCCATGGGACCACTCAATCAAGCCCGGACTTTCTTGGGGCCATTCGCACCTTTCTGTCTCACTGCCACCTGCCTACTCTGAGTTCATCGGCTGCCGCCGAATTGAACTCAAAGATATCCGACGAAGAAATTGCCACCGTTATCAAATCCCTAAAACTTAACAAGGCCCCTGGCCCAGACGGCTTCACGGCCGCCTATTACAAATCTTTTCTCCCCCAGCTGGCGCCCCACCTCTCGACCCTCTTCAATGCCGTCTTACAGGGAGCCTCTTTTTCCAAATCGGCTCTGGAGGCTAAGATTATAGTAATTCCCAAAGATGGCAAAGACACATCCAATTGTGCGAACTACAGACCTATCTCGCTACTTAATACGGATATCAAGATCTACGCAAAAATTCTAGCCCTCCGACTGAATAATGTCTTACCCCATCTGGTCCATAATGACCAGGTGGGATTTATCCCCGGCCGCCAAGCCAGGGACAACACGAGGCGTGTTGTTAGTCTGGCTCACTACATCAACCTAACACGTACTCCTGCTCTCTTGCTCTCTCTGGACGCAGAGAAAGCATTTGACAGGATAGGGTGGCCCTTTATGTTCGAAACCCTTGCTCACTTTGGTTTTCAGGGGGAATTCCTTGCAGGGATTCAGGCCTTGTACACGAATCCCTCCGCCAGGGTGTCCGTGAATGGAGTGCAGTCAGACCCTTTGGACATCTCCAACGGTACCAGACAGGGTTGCCCACTCTCGCCTCTGATCTTTGCCCTAATAATAGAGCCATTAGCAGCCCGCATACGAGCCTCGCCCGATATTGGGGGGGTGGAGGTGGGGGGCTCTGTCTACAAGATCTCTCTCTTCGCAGACGACGTCCTCCTATCGCTCTCGTCACCGCACACCTCTCTGCCGAACCTTTTTAAACTCCTGTCGGAATACGGACGTATCTCGGGTTACAAGGTTAACTGGTCCAAGACGGAGGCTCTCCCCTTCCACATTCCCCCTCCCCGATTGACCCACATGCAAAACAACTTTAAATTTTCCTGGTGCGCCTCTAAGATCCGATATTTAGGGATCTTTATTACAAGCCGCTACGGAGACTTATATAAAGAGAACTTCTCACCATTGCTTAAAAGCCTTAAGGCCGACCTCCATAAATGGCAATCATTGATCATTTCCTGGCTGGGACGTATTGTTGCTCTGAAGATGAATATCATCCCTCGTCTCCTTTATTTGTTTCAGACACTACCAGTGAAAGTCCCGGACTCGGTATTAGCACAAATACACTCATGGTTGCTCCGCTTTGTATGGAGGAACAAGACCCCTAGGATAGGATTCTCTACCCTACGCAAACCAGTGCAGGACGGGGGCAGAGGTTTTCCAGATATCCGTCTTTATTATCTGGCTACCCACCTCAGTCAGGCGGTGGCCTGGTTCGCCCCTACGCAGTCTTTACGTTGGCTTCAGCTGGAATCGGCGCTTAGCCACACTCCATCTCTGTCGTCACTACTCTTATCTCCTCCTAGAACCAGATCTCCCCATCTACAACTGCACCCGGTGTTGGAATTCACTTGCCAGACTTGGGACTATTGCACGCGCCATTTTCACCTGCGGTCATCCCCTTCAGCGCTTACCCCCCTGTGGGACAACCCCTCCTTTGCCCCGGGTCATTCTTTGGCCCGTTCACGACCATGGGTGGAACATAACATCCGATTTGTCCAAGACGTGCTGTCCAAGGGTACCTGTGCACCTTTGCCGGAGATCATGTCAAAATATGACTTCCCAGATGCGAATCCTTTTATCTATCTCCAGATGAGACACTTTGTCTCTTCTTTATCGAACCCGTCCCCGTTCCAATCTCTCTCCACTTTGGAGTCCCACTGCTACCACAAACCACTAGCCCGAGGAATCATCTCCCTACTGTATTCCCTTCTCCAAACATGGGACCAGACGCTGACCCCGGCTTTTATACTCCAGTGGGAACGAGACTTAGGCCCGATGCCGACTCACTATGATTGGTCGGACGTTTTCACGGCGGTCGCGAAGTCCTCTATCTCAACCCTAGTAAAGGAAAACGCATATAAAATCTTATATAGGTGGTATTTTGTCCCCTCTAGACTTCACAAAATGTTTCCCTCCTCTTCGCCCATGTGCTGGAGAGGATGCGGCGGTCATGGCTCTTTCCTCCACATATGGTGGACATGCCCTCTATTTTGGGACTCAGTCGCACACCTGATGGGAGTTGTGCTCCAGACTCAGATATACAAAGAACCTTGGTCTTTTTTGCTAGGCCTCCCCATTGCTAACGCACCTCCAAACTCCGGTAAACTACTGACACAAATCCTAAATGCAGCCCGGTGCTCAATTGCTCTCCACTGGAAACAGAGGGAGCCCCCCTCTATACATCAGGTCATCAATAAAGTATGGTACTTCGCAAGCATGGAAAAAATTACTGCATACCTCCATAATAGATCTTTCCAGTACCTCCTGATTTGGGAATTATGGTTCGACTCTCAGTCACCTGCACGTGGACCACGATCCCCTGGGGGCTCGATGGCTCTCCTACTATGATCTCTGTAATCCTCTAATCGGTCGAGTAGATCTGGGTTTACCTTTGGCATGCCCTTTTCGTGTCCCTCAGGTAATACTCGTCAACCAGTTCTAACGCCAGGAGCGCAGTTGGCGGAATCTGGGGGCGCATCAGCGGCCCCACTAACCCTCTTTCTTCTCCCCCCCCCCCCCCATCCTACTCCCTTCCCGTCTTAACCGTCTTTTCTCCACGCTCTTCTTGCTCTTTCTCTTTAATCCTTTTCTTTTTATTGCTATAATTATAAGTTTAAGTTTCAGTTCCCGCCCAATTGAATGACCTCTGTATACCCATCACTGTTTCTCGTACCATCAACATTTTTAATCTCTTTTTTTGTGATACACTATGGGAACCGCATATCCTTTGTCTTAAGGTTATATCACTGCTTTGAGTAGTTTATTGTTAAAACGTAACGGATCACCCCACATGTGGGGGGAAGTTATTGTAATGTCTATAACCTGAAAATTTAAATAAACAATTAAACAAAAAAAAAACAAAAAAGAAGTACAGTCGACCTAGCTGATGTTATTTCTATGGTGACAGCCAGAAAAGAAAACACACTGCCAGCCATCAGTGACAAATGTTCATGTCCCAAACCTTGCTCAGGTGTGAGCTAGTAAAATAGACCCAAATAGTCAATTATCCCCTTGTTAAAGCCAACCTTGCTCAGAACATGTATATTCCTGACTGGCTAGCTTTTTTCCAGAGACAGCGAATGTTGTTAAAGATTTGTTTGTGGACCTTAATGTCCATGTTTCTAATACATTATGTAGCAGCTAACATGGCAACTGAAAGTGCCACAGCAACCACACAGCACCACGCTGTGACCGGATGGGCCTTCTCCGTCTGCTAGTGCAGAGGAAGTGCTGCTGGTAATAATTACCCGACCTGCGGGAAGATTCAGTCTCGCAGCGCAGGAGGTACCGGGATGTCTTCTATGCGTCCGCCGCCGGCACTATCGCGGTGCAGATGTTACTGTCCTGGCGGGCGGGTACGGACGCTTCAGAGGTATGCTGACCTGGCGTCCCGGTGGAAAATCTCTGAGGCTGGTTTTCAAATTCACCGCTGAATACGGATGTGGCTGATAGCAATCTGTGCGTATGTGGGCTGAGCAAGGAGAATGACGTCAACGCGTTTCGTCCAGTCACCCGGGACTTCCTCAAGACGATCGTCTTGAGGAAGCCCCGGGTGACGGGACGAAACGCGTTGACGTCATTCTCCTTGCTCAGCCCACATACGCACAGATTGCTGTCAGCCACATCCGTATTCAGCGGTGAATTTGAAAACCAGCCTCAGAGATTTTCCACCGGGACGCCAGGTCAGCATACCTCTGAAGCGTCCGTACCCGCCCGCCAGGACAGTAACATCTGCACCGCGATAGTGCCGGCGGCGGACGCATAGAAGACATCCCGGTACCTCCTGCGCTGCGAGACTGAATCTTCCCGCAGGTCGGGTAATTATTACCAGCAGCACTTCCTCTGCACTGGGACGCCAGTAGCATAGAGGACGGGAGCCACAATTATTCTCTGCAGATTGCAACAGTTACTACAGCCTTTAATCTGCTCAATTGATACAAAGAGACCTAAAATAGGTCTGTGTGGTAATATTGAAGCTACACTGTTTCAAGTCATATAACCAAGTGACAACGAATTTTGAATGTTTATTAGTGTGCTCGAGCCTTTTTTTATGAATGATCTTAAATGTGTGTGCAAATAAATTGTTTTAATTTAATCATATCAGCAAGTTCCATATGTGTTGAAAATTGATTTAAGCAGACACCTGTGTATTTACTTTTTTTGACAATTTATTAACAAGCATACATCAAGCGCATTACACTTTTGTATATATATTTTTTTCTGTTGTTTGGGGGAGCCAGCAATCCCTCAGTACTTGCAGCTGATGTATAGCTAATATTAAATTTAATATAAATATTTGCGCCAGGAGTTGGGGTGGTTAAACACTCTAAATCAATCTACTCCGTCTGCTAGGACAGAATGGGGAAGATCAATTTGAGCAACCTGAATGGGCTTACAGTGCTTCATCCAGGGGCATAAGTTCATGCCAGGCGCCCGAAGGCGAAACAGAAGGGAATAAAGTAGCATGCTGAGAAGGGGACACCACTATAGCCCAGCACACGCCTTTGTGTGCTGGCTGGAGAGAGAATTCTGCTGACAGGTAAAGGAGGGTGGCAGACTGTGGCTCTTCAACAAGCTAGTTAGTTCCTGCCCAAGTCCCCTCTCGGCGGCCCTTGGATTCTCTAAGCAGTGGCTACATGTCTCCAATGGACTTGGAGGACTACTGCTGTAACCCCTCATTACTGTAGACCACCAGGGATATAGAGCAGTGGATCCCCTGGCGACACCACAGAGATCCGGTCCCCATGGATAAGGACTACAGCTACCTTGGGGGATGCCCTACCTGTGGCTCTTCAGCTGTTGTGAAACTACAAAGACTGGCATGCTTTACCAGCTGATCAGCGGGAGGATATGCTGGGAGGGACTTGTAGTTTCACAACAGCTGAAGAACCATAGGTTGGCCAGGCCTGTCCTAGACCACCAGGAAAAAGGTAGGACATTTGAATCGATACATTACACTTTTTAAATCTATATCATACACTTCACGTTGTACCCAGCACCCAATGCTGGGCTGGACTACACTTTACACTGTAGCCTAATACCTCCTGCTCCCGGGTGCAGTACTGTGAACCAAATATGTTATGTTTATACAAATACAATTTTAATTAAACACGTGTTAGCATTTACCAAAACATGTATTTTTAAACACACCTGTCCTGCGGCACCACAGATGCAGGGCTCAGTCCAAGGCTGTAGTACAATATGCCATTAAAATACATTGTACGCAGCACATACATTCTTGCATTGACGCGTAATGCAGATATTCACTGAAAATGACGTTACAGCACAGGTTAACCCTTCCAATGCCACGGCCACATCTGGGCCACCTGGAGCACGTCCTCTGTCACGCACAGCAACTACACAGCCCCACACCTGTTTTAAATGCCAGAGGTGATTCTCACCATTTACACCTACTGCGCTGTATATAATGCGATTTACAGAAGAGTGAGACTATACAAAATGCATGTAGTCTTCATGTTCTTATTGCTTATCTGTTTTATATATCACTACACAGAATTCAACCCTTCTCTCTTCTAACCAAACCAGTTCCCACAGTAATATTTCCCAATATCACTCCAGGCAAAAATGGAACACGACATTTGCAAAACAACAGCTTGATAATGACCTGTACTGGGAAATTATCTTTAAACATGTTACAGGTACACAGGCAGATATATACCGGGTTCAGTATGTTTTACCGACAGACACAATAACGATGGTCATAATCCCCAGTGTCACTGGCCTACAGTCAAAACACTGACATGGTCAAAATACCGACATTTATTATGCCGACATGTTTAAAATTCTGACATAGTAAGAATACTGACATTTGAAATGCCGACATGTCAAAATACCATCATGAGTTTTTCTGTTCTTGTGTCAATGTCGACATGAACGCAGTCTAAGTGTACCGCGTCCCCTCGCATGGTGAGCGCACTTCGGGCACGCTCGGCACACTATTATATTCTCCCTCCAGGTCCACTGGGATAGTAAGGTATGAACAAGTCTGTTTTGGGGCAAAAATTCCTTAAAAAACGCATGTCAGCATTTTGACATGTCTGTATTTCAAATGTTGGTATGTCAGCATTTTGAACATGTCGGCATAATGAATGCCGGTATTTTGACTGTCGGTCAATGGATGTTGTGATTATGACAGTCGGTAAATCAACTGCTACCTAATACCTATATGTACTTCCCTTCTTATTTGAATGAGAACATTGGTACGGTCACTATCTGGTCTTGAAGTCTAGTGCAGGTAGCGTTCTCCTCCTTCCAACCCAAAGTTCACAAATTGTTTACATTTCAAACAGAAGATTGTGCTATGACAATGCTTACAATTAAGTAAGGGTAAATGGTATTTATGGTCTACAGAGAGAAATGTGAGAATGAGGTAAGGGATTTTACCCAGGTCTGCTAATTAGGATGACACTACATAAATTCAGTGCTTACATGGCTATGGCATGACACACACTAATCCATGTTCTACTGTAGTAAAATAGATTTTAAATTATGAAGAATTGTCATAGTATTTTTCTAGTATGCCTCCTGTGTGGGTCCCCACATGTGAAAATATAACAAATAAGTGTATTTCTATTATCCACACATTGTACTTTCTGTATATTAATTGAAAGGTAGAATGTGTATTAAAGTACTGCCATTTCTGAGGCCACAGCATATGTTTGTTTAATGATGTGACACAAGTTATTGTATATCATTTATGAATCTGCATTGAGCCTGGTTAGGAAGAAGGCATCACCTGGACAATCACATTCCTTTGCTGAAAGGGTTTACAATAAACCTCAGGGAGTTATCCTGTGTGTATTAGAGCTAGACATTGAAACTGTCCCAATAATCAGAGCTGGGCCTAACCAATATGATGCCCTAGGCAAGATTTTGGCTGGTGCTCCCTAGCACCGCTGCTAGTTCCGCTTCTGACCCTGCACCCCTTTCCCAGCATTATCACCCCTCACCCATAGCAGTCCCCATTTTGGTGCTCCTACCCCCTATATTTTAAATATGAACAGTGCGCACATTTGGAGCACAGCCCAAAAAGGGGCGTGTTTTTGCTGGGAAGGGGCATGGCCACACAATAGTACCCTCAATTTAAATTACGCCACACAGTACTGCAACTTTATTCACATTTTATCATGTGATAGTGTCCCTTATTCACATTACATCACACAGTAGTATCACTTTACCTTATATACATTACTCCTCACAGTAGTGCCTCTTATTCACATTACATCACACTGAATTGCTCCTTATTCACATTACATCACACTGAATTGCTCCTTATTCACAATATACCACACCATATTGCTCTTTATTTACATTAGACCACACAGTAGTGCCCTTTCTATATGTTATGCCACACAGTAGAGCACTGTATACACATAATGCTACACATTAGTAATGCATTTGTACACATAATACCACAAAGTAATGCCCCTTACACATATGAGACACAATATTAATGTCCTTATAAACATAATGCGCCTTACACATTATGCCAACCTTTATTAATGCCCTTATACACATAATGTCCCTTACACATGCTGCACATTATTAATGCCGTTATACACATAATGACACACATAATGGGGGTCACTCCGAGTAGATCGCTAGCTGCCGTTGTTCGCAGCGCAGCGATCAGGCTACAAATCGTAATTTCGTCGTACGTGTACAATGAGCATCGTGGGTTTGCACAGACTCTAACGAAGATTCCAGTCGCACGGCCGAACGCAGGAAGACGGACATGAAGTGGGCGTTTCTGGGTGTCAACTGACCTTTTTCAGGGAGTGCTTAGAAAAACGCAGGCGTGCCGGGAAAAACGCAGGCGTTGCTGTGCGGGTGTGTGACGTCAAAAGACGTCGCTCCATCGTTAGAATCAACGCACACGAAGAGTAACTACAGGGCTGATCTTGTTTTGCACAAAATGATTTTGCAGGCGCTCTGCTACACAAGCGTTCGCACTTCTGCAAAGCGAAAATACACTCCCCGGTGGGCGGCGACAATACGTTTGCACGGCTGCAAAATGTAGCCAGCGAGCGATCAACTCAGAATGACCCCCAATGTCCCTTACACATGAGGCACATTATTAGTGCCCTTATACACATAACACACAGTGCCCAATTCACATTTGCTGCATTATTATTGCATTTATACACAACACACA
Organism: Pseudophryne corroboree; assembly: GCF_028390025.1. Lineage (NCBI taxonomy): Eukaryota > Metazoa > Chordata > Amphibia > Anura > Myobatrachidae > Pseudophryne > Pseudophryne corroboree. The sequence continues at coordinate 516,392,794 of NC_086444.1, read as the reverse complement.
TAATGCCCCTTACACATATGCTGAACACTATTGCTCAACCAACCCACCTGTACACAGCACTCACATGGCCACTTACACCGTGACCTCTGCCTCTGCTTAGATACAGATGTGTCCTCATACATCTCGACTTCAATACACCATGCAGCAGGAGATGCCTGGCGTGAGGCAGCTGGCAGCTCTAATAATGTTGGACACCTTTTTTGATGAAAATGTGTCTTATTTGCATTGCTATGTGACTAGGATGCACAAGCAGCTTCTGGTGAGTTAAATGATATGCGGCATGCCAATATTCTGTATGCAATTGTGATTGTATCTGCATACGAAATGCTACGTTACAGTGATTTCCAGGAATACACTGTAATGCAGCATTTTCGTATGCAAATACAGCCGCAGTCACACACAGAATATAGGCATGCCGCATATCATTTTAATCAGCAGAAGCTGCTTGTGCCCCTAGGCATACCAAATGAACCATGCAGTTATTTGGGAAACACATATTCGGCAAACTGTGGTTACATTCCAAGTTTAGACAGCCCGTTGTTCCTTGCACAAAGTTATATACTTATGTCAACCACTAATATGAATTGTAGTATCACTGTGTTCAAAGTTCTTCTGTTTACATGAGGAGAGATCTGCCATCATCATTAACTAGTGGAGAAACGCAGTGCACATGACCAGAAAGTCTTTGTCCCAGTCCACTCTAGCCCTGCTGGTTGGCTCAGTAAAGTCTACCAGCTCTCCCAAACTATCCACCACTAGTATTGGTGCAGGATTTCAAGTATTCATATGAATTGACAGCAGGAGTGGCAACTGCTTTTGGCTCTAGACAAAGAGCACATGTTACTGCCAAGTGTATTATCACCTCTGCATGGAGTATAATCACTAACTCCGAGTGATATTTTACGTACATCTCCTCTAAGACTACTATTCAGGAATAAACGGTATACTACAGGATCCTGCTCTATAAAACACCTATATCTGATGCCAGCCTGTTGCCTATGTATTATGATTTTAATGCACACACTGGCAGCATACCTTGGCAGTTCAATGTTGATTCCAGCATCGTAAGTAAATGCTCTGCCTGCTGCCCTGCAGTCTTGCTCCAAGATCAGCAATCAGGAGGAACCAGCCAGACTTGGGTACTGCAGCAGCCATACACACATAACCCAGCAGTTACAGTTGCCGGCTACTAACTGCAGCAACTACTATCCTACAACTGTGGTGCAGCTGCTTATTACAGATGAGTGTCTCTTTGATAACACCAGCAGGAGAGGTCAGTAATAGCATAAACTATACAATTATCTGCCCGATCCACCCAGATATTAGAGCATTGCCGAATAATTGCACAGTGTATATGCGCGACCAATCCGAAATATCAAGCTTGGCCGCCCAATATGATATTTTCATGTTGTAAGCCAGCTTCATCAGGCAGTGTATACACAGACATTTGTCCTCATCCTACACAGGGCAGGAACAGGGAAATGTCTCCTCCCCAGTGGAGAAACCCAGATATCATGTGGCCATACGCTGAGATTTCGCACCGTGTATGCTCACGATACCTGCTAGGTGTGAGTCTGTCAGATTAAGGGCGGATGTACTTAAGGGAAAATGCGGGGGTTTTACTGCATTTTTACGACGTTGGGGGTATCGCCATCTTTTTATGGCGATGCCCTGTAGAAGCCTATGGGCTTCTTTCACACCGGTCACTCAGCGCCGCACCAGCCGACCCCCCCTCACCTGTGTCCAGGCAGCATCCCGGTGCAGCTTCACAATCCCCCACTTCCTCCTCCCCCGCAGCACAGCCATTTCTCCTTCCGGCTGCAGGGGGGAGGAGGAGGAGACCGGGGACTCCCAGCACACATCACCTCCTGGGGTTGGGAGGTGACAGACCCCACAGAGACCCCCTGCAAACCTTCTCACACGTATCGCAGGGGTCCTCTGTCATCGCTTTGCGATGTTAATCGCATATATTGGTACATATGTGATTAGTATTGCTAAGGTGGGCGGCGATGTATTTTAGAACATCCTGTCCTAAATGTCTGTCGCTCTGACCATGTGTGCCCAGCATAAGGAATCTCAAAACAAAGCTGAAAAACCATCATCTTACTCTGGAGGCAGATTAATGCCCATTCTGTTACACCTCCCAACTAACCGAACAGTACGGGAACCATATACCAGGCCTCCACCTTCCTACTATCGGAGGGAAAATGTAGGCTTTACTAAAAATATTACTGTGGGGAGTGCTTTGCCGATTCTCCACCGCTAATTTACTAAGGCTCGTTCACACATGCTTTTAACGCAACATAGGAGGAACACAACATTTTTCTTCCTTTTTTGTTCCCACCTTTTTTATTGTAGTCTATGTGAATGAAAGCTGCATTATCGGTATGGAACCAATCATCAATGTGGCTGCAATATTTCTCCTCCTCTCTAATAACACAACATTCTGTTTACATTATTATTGTCTGGAAGAGCCATTCAGGAAGTCAGCCTTCATTATTTGCAAATATAAAATGTAAATGAATATATGGAGGTCAGTGAATATCCATGATTATTATGTCACAGAACATAATCTAGTACCCTGCATTGGATACAAGATAGTTATGTCACATTTCTGACACAGATTAGCTTGAACATAATCCCTGAAGGACTGTCTGGGTTTGTGACCGATTTAGCAGTTCAAAATGTGCAAACAGGCTTATTCCTCGGCTCCAGGGACAGCCTCCAAAACTTTCATACAAATTTCAACATACATTTTGGAAGAATAGAATGGAAAATACCACAACTGCATTAAGTTATGTGCTTTCTTCAAAGTAAGATAATAAAACGTCTAAGTCACACACGAAAAAATAATAATTATCTGCATACGACAGAATAACAAGTACAAGATTTGGTATGCCAACAACTACAGGAGGAAGGGGGGGGGGGGGAGATTGTAAACTACTGGGAAAATGACCAACAGAACTGCTCGGGCATCAGAACACAGTGATTGGCCAGTATGGCTGTGACCATCGGTCCACTATGCATATCTTGCTTTGCCAATAACTAACCGGTCATAGTGGTGATTATACATAAATCTACCCATTGTGGTGTGTAGCAAACCCATTGTAATATCAGATTTTTATCCAGCACTGCCAAACTTTAAGAATTGTTCATCATGAAAACAATAGACGCCAGTTTTTATTGTATGCCATTGTTAAGCCCGGTGATCTGACAGTAAAAAGATGTAATCAGTAATGTACATGAAACCTTTGATGCATTGCCACAAAGGTTTTTGTGGTTTGATTTTGTTTATTTATTTTGTAAGGCAATATATAAAATATGTCAGACAAATTGTAGTAAAACACACCTATTGGCACTTAGAGGGGCTGTGGTCATTTTATAGCTTTGAATTGAATTACAACTTTTGGTTCTAAGGAAAAGGGGCCATTAATGTTTATATAATGCAACACAAGGTCTATAAAATAAAACTATGTGCCATACCTTGCTTAGGAACATTCTTGTACAAGAGTGCTATCCCTAATAGGGTGTACTATGGTATGCCGGCGGCCGGGCTCCCGGCGACCAGCATACCGGCGCCGGCATACCAACAGCGTGGCAAGCGCAAATGAGCCCCTTACGATATTTATTCTCCCTCCAGGGGGGTTGTGGACCCCCAAGAGGGAGAAAAAGTGTCAGGATTCCGGCGCCGGTATACTGTGCGCCGGGATCCCGACCGCCGGCAAACTGAAGACCACCCCCCTAATATGATGTTGGCTCAGTTTTATATCTGCATCATTAATTTGGTGCAATAAAATGTGCTCACTTACTAGTCTTTACTAGTCTTTATATGGCTGCTAGTTGCAGAACTTCCAAGTACCCCTCAGTCCAGGTCCTATCAAAGGGAGAGAGGTTTCATTCTATACAGGGGCATATTTAGAGAGGAGGAGGCCAAGTTGCGGCCCCGTTCGGGCACCCTCCTCTCTAGCCAGCAGCGCTGTAGCTCTGGCCAGTAGGGTCCCAAAGGGACCTTAGTGCTGTCCTAGAGCCTAAAGTGCATACGCAGTTCTCCAGAAAAATGGCACGGCACCTTTTTTTTGTCAGTCATTTCCCTACTGCATGTGCACGAAACAACAGTAAACCTGACACTGCACCATTTTCTCAGTGATTTCTGCAGCACTGCTGCTTCACGGCAGGACTCTGGAGCAGAGGTTCTCAAACTCGGTCCTCGGGGGCACACACAGTGCATGTTTTGCAGGTCTCCTCACAGAATCGCAAGTGAAATAATTAGCTCCACCTGTGGACCTTTTAAAATGTGTCAGTGAGTAATTAATACACCTGTGCACCTGCTGGGTTACCTGCAAAACATGCACTGTGTGTGCCCCCGAGGACCAAGTTTGAGAACCCCTGCTCTGGAGGGTAAGTATGAAAATAATGGGTACAGGGTGTGCGGTGTGGGCCCCCCCTGGACCCCGGGTGCCTGTGTGCACTGCATACACTGCACCCATTATAAATACGCAAGTGATTCTGTATGGAATACATGTTTGCCCTGGGCTCATGCTGAATATCATGGAAATATGAAGAAATTATTACCTGTTATTTACATATTTCGTAGCGCTTTACAGAGAATATTAAGCCATTCACATGAGTCCCAGCCCCAGCAGAGCTTACAATCTATATTACCTATCACACACACACACGTTCATTTTTGTAAGTAAGCAATTAACCTACCAGTATATATTTGGAGTGTGGGAGGAAACCAGAGTACTGGAGAGAATATACAAACGCCACACAGACATGTGGGACATGACCTCAGTGCTGTGAGGCATAATGCTAGACATTACACCACCTGAAATCAGGTGTATGTTGCTCCCTAACTAGGTGCAAGAAAAAATAAGAATTTACTTACCGATAATTCTATTTCTCGTAGTCCGTAGTGGATGCTGGGGACTCCGTAAGGACCATGGGGAATAGCGGCTCCGCAGGAGACTGGGCACATCTAAAGAAAGCTTTAGGACTATCTGGTGTGCACTGGCTCCTCCCCCTATGACCCTCCTCCAAGCCTCAGTTAGGATACTGTGCCCGGACGAGCGTACACAATAAGGAAGGATTTTGAATCCCGAGTAAGACTCATACCAGCCACACTATACAACTTGTGATCTGAACCCAGTTAACAGCATGATAACAGAGGAGCCTCTAGAAAAGATGGCTCACTACAGCAATAACCCGATTTTTTGGTAACAATAACTATGTACCAGTATTGCAGACAATCCGCACTTGGGATGGGCGCCCAGCATCCACTACGGACTACGAGAAAATAAGAATTTACTTACCGATAATTCTATTTCTCGTAGTCCGTAGTGGATGCTGGGGACTCCGTCAGGACCATGGGAATAGCGGCTCCGCAGGAGACAGGGCACAAAAATAAAGCTTTAGGATTAGGTGGTGTGTACTGGCTCCTCCCCCTATGACCCTCCTCCAAGCCTCAGTTAGGATACTGTGCCCGGACGAGCGTACACAATAAGGAAGGATATTGAATCCCGGGTAAGACTCATACCAGCCACACCAATCACACCGTATAACTTGTGATCTGAACCCAGTTAACAGTATGACAAACGTAGGAGCCTCTGAACAGACGGCTCACAACAATAACAACCCGAATTTGTTTGTAACAATAACTATGTACAAGTATTGCAGACAATCCGCACTTGGGATGGGCGCCCAGCATCCACTACGGACTACGAGAAATAGAATTATCGGTAAGTAAATTCTTATTTTCTCTAACGTCCTAAGTGGATGCTGGGGACTCCGTCAGGACCATGGGGATTATACCAAAGCTCCCAAACGGGCGGGAGAGTGCGGATGACTCTGCAGCACCGAATGAGAGAACTCAAGGTCCTCCTCAGCCAGGGTATCAAATTTGTAGAATTTTGCAAACGTGTTTGCCCCTGACCAAGTAGCAGCTCGGCAGAGTTGTAATGCCGAGACCCCCCGGGCAGCCGCCCAGGATGAGCCCACTTTCCTTGTGGAATGGGCCTTGACAGATTTAGGTTGTGGCAAGCCTGCCACAGAATGTGCAAGTTGAATTGTGCTACAAATCCAACGAGCAATCGTCTGCTTAGAAGCAGGAGTACCCATCTTGTTGGGTGCATACAATATAAACAGTGAGTCAGACTTTCTGACTCCCGCCATTCTTGAAATATATATTTTCAATGCCCGGACCACGTCCAACAACTTGGAATCCTCCAAATCGTTAGTAGCCGCAGGCACCACAATAGGCTGGTTCAGGTGAAACGCTGATACCACCTTAGGCAGAAAATGAGGACGCGTCCGTAGTTCTGCCCTGTCCGTATGGAAAATTAGATATGGGCTCTTATATGATAAAGCCGCCAATTCTGATACTCTCCTGGCTGAAGCCAGGGCCAGTAGCATGGTTACTTTCCATGTAAGATACTTCAACTCCACCGATTTGAGCGGCTCAAACCAATGGGATTTGAGAAAATCCAAGACTACATTAAGATCCCACGGTGCCACTGGGGGCACAACCGGGGGCTGTATATGTAGTACTCCTTTTACAAAAGTCTGGACTTCAGGAACTGAAGCCAATTCTTTCTGGAAGAAAATCGACAGGGCCGAAATTTGAACCTTAATGGACCCCAATTTGAGGCCCATAGACAATCCTGTTTGCAGGAAATGTAGGAATCGACCCAGTTGAAATTCCTCCGTGGGGGCCTTCCTGGCCTCACACCACGCAACATATTTTCTCCAAATGCGGTGATAATGTTGTGCAGTCACCTCCTTCCTGGCTTTTACCAGTGTAGGAATGACCTCTTCCGGAATGCCTTTTTCCCTTAGAATTCGGCGTTCAACCGCCATGCCGTCAAACGCAGCCGCGGTAAGTCTTGGAATAGACACGGTCCCTGCTGAAGCAGGTCCCGTCTTAGAGGTAGAGGCCACGGATCCTCCGTGAGCATCTCTTGAAGTTCCGGGTACCAAGTTCTTCTTGGCCAATCCGGAGCCACTAGTATCGTTCTTACTCCCTTTTGCCGTATAATTCTCAGTACTTTTGGTATGAGAGGCAGAGGAGGGAACACATACACTGACTGGAACACCCACGGTGTTACCAGAGCGTCCACAGCTATTGCCTGAGGGTCTCTTGACCTGGCGCAATACCTGTCCAGTTTTTTGTTGAGGCGGGACGCCATCATATCCACCATTGGTTTTTCCCAACGGTTCACAATCATGTGGAAGACTTCTGGATGAAGTCCCCACTCTCCCGGGTGTAGATCGTGTCTGCTGAGGAAGTCTGCTTCCCAGTTGTCCACTCCCGGAATGAATACTGCTGACAGTGCTATCACATGATCTTCCGCCCAGCGAAGAATCCTTGCAGCTTCTGCCATTGCTGTCCTGCTTCTTGTGCCGCCCTGTCTGTTTACGTGGGTGACTGCCGTGATGTTGTCCGACTGGATCAACACCGGCTGACCCTGAAGCAGGGGTTTTGCCAGACTTAGAGCATTGTAAATCGCTCTTAGCTCCAGTATATTTATGTGAAGAGACATCTCCAGGCTTGACCATACTCCCTGGAAGTTTCTTCCCTGTGTGACCGCTCCCCAGCCTCTCAGACTGGCATCCGTGGTCACCAGGACCCAGTCCTGTATGCCGAATCTGCGGCCCTCTAACAGATGAGCACTCTGCAACCACCACAGAAGAGACACCCTTGTCCGTGGCGATAAGGTTATCCGCTGATGCATCTGCAGATGTGATCCGGACCATTTGTCCAGCAGATCCCCCTGAAAAGTTTGTGCGTGGAATCTGCCGAATGGAATCGCTTCGTAAGAAGCCACCATCTTTCCCAGGACTCTTGTGCATTGATGCACAGACACTTTCCCTGGTTTTAGGAGGTTCCTGACAAGTTCGGATAACTCCCTGGCTTTCTCCTCCGGAAGAAACACCTTTTTCTGAACCGTGTCCAGAATCATTCCCAGGAACAGCAGACGTGTCGTCGGGGTCAACTGAGATTTTGGAAAATTTAGAATCCACCCGTGTTGTTGCAGCACTAGTTGGGTTAGTGCTACTCCGTCCTCCAGCTGTTCTCTGGACCTTGCCCTTATCAGGAGATCGTCCAAGTAAGGGATAATTAATACGCCTCTTCTTCGCAGAAGAATCATCATTTCGGCCATTACCTTGGTAAAGACCCGAGGTGCCGTGGACAATCCAAACGGCAGCGTCTGAAACTGATAATGACAGTTTTGCATCACGAACCTGAGGTACCCTTGATGTGAAGGGCAAATTGGGACATGCAGGTAAGCATCCTTTATGTCCAGGGACACCATAAAGTCCCCTTCTTCCAGATTCGCTATCACTGCTCTGAGTGACTCCATCTTGAACTTGAATTTTTGTATGTACAGGTTCAAAGATTTCAGATTTAGAATAGGTCTTACCGAGCCGTCCGGCTTCGGTACCACAAATAGCGTGGAGTAATACCCCTTTCCCTGTTGTAGGAGGGGTACCTTGACTATCACCTGCTGAGAAAACAGCTTGTGAATGGCTTCCAATACCGTCGCCCTGTCTGAGGGAGACGTTGGCAAAGCAGACTTTAGGAACCGGCGAGGGGGAGACTTCTCGAATTCCAACCTGTAACCCTGAGATACTACCTGCAGAATCCAGGGGTCCACCTGTGAGCAAGCCCACTGTGCGCTGAAATTCTTGAGTCGACCCCCCACCGCTCCTGAGTCCGCTTGTAAGGCCCCAGCGTCATGCTGAGGGCTTTGCAGAACCCTGGGAGGGCTTCTGTTCCTGGGCAGGGGCTGCTTGCTGCCCTCTCTTACCCCTTCCTCTGCCCCGAGGCAGATATGACTGTCCTTTTGTCCGCTTGTTCTTATAGGACCGAAAGGACTGCGGCTGAAAAGACGGTGTCTTTTTCTGTTGGGAGGGGGTCTGAGGTAAAAAGGTGGATTTTCCGGCAGTTGCCGTGGCCACCAGATCCGATAGACCGACGCCAAATAATTCCTCCCCTTTATACGGCAATACTTCCATATGTCGTTTGGAATCCGCATCACCTGACCACTGTCGCGTCCATAAACTCCTTCTGGCAGATATGGACATCGCATTTACTCTCGATGCCAGAGTGCAAATATCTCTCTGAGCATCTCGCATATAAAGGAAAGCATCCTTTAATTGCTCTATAGTCAATAAAATACTGTCCCTATCCAGGGTATCAATATTTTCAGTCAGGGAATCCAACCAGACGACCCCAGCACTGCACATCCAGGCTGAGGCGATGGCTGGTCGCAGTATAACACCAGTATGTGTGTATATACTTTTTAGGGTAGTTTCCAGTCTCCTATCAGCTGGATCCCTGAGGGCGGCCGTATCAGGAGACGGTAACGCCACTTGTTTTGATAAGCGTGTGAGCGCCTTATCCACCCTAGGGGGTGTTTCCCAGCGCGCCCTAACCTCTGGCGGGAAAGGGTATAATGCTAATAACTTTTTTGAAATTAGCATTTTTCTATCTGGGTTAACCCACGCTTCATCACATACATCATTTAATTCCTCTGATTCAGGAAAAACTACAGGTAGTTTTTTCACCCCCCACATAATACCCCTTTTTGTGGTACTTGCAGTATCAGAGATATGCAAAGCCTCCTTCATTGCCGTGATCATATAACGTGTGGCCCTACTTGAAAATACGTTTGTTTCATCACCGTCGACACTAGATTCAGTGTCTGTGTCTGGGTCTGTGTCGACCGACTGAGGTAAAGGGCGCTTTACAGCCCCTGACGGTGTCTGAGACGCCTGGGCAGGTAATAACTGGTTTGCCGGCCGTCTCATGTCGTCAACTGATTTTTGTAATGTGCTGACATTATCACGTAATTCCATAAACAAAGCCATCCATTCCGGTGTCGACTCCCTGGGGGGTGACATCACCATTATCGGCAATTGCTCTGCCTCCACACCAACATCGTCCTCATACATGTCGACACACACGTACCGACACACAGCAGACACACAGGGAATGCTCTTATCGAAGACAGGACCCCACTAGCCCTTTGGGGAGACAGAGGGAGAGTTTGCCAGCACACACCCAAGCGCTATAATATATATGGGAACAACCTTATATAAGTGTTGTTCCTTATAGCAGCTTAAATATATCAAAATATCGCCAAAAAATGCCCCCCCTCTCTGTTTTACCCTGTTTCTGTAGTGCAGTGCAGGGGAGAGTCCTGGGAGCCTTCCTCACAGCGGAGCTGAGCAGGAAAATGGCGCTGTGTGCGGAGGAGAATAAGCCCCGCCCCCTATTTCGGCGGGCTTTTCTCCCGGAGTTTTAGATATCTGGCAATGGTTAAATACATACATATAGCCTCAATGGCTATATGTGATGTATTCTTTTGCCATAAAGGTATTAAATATTGCTGCCCAGGGCGCCCCCAGCAGCGCCCTGCACCCTCCGTGACCGCTTGGTGTGAAGTGTGTGACAACAATGGCGCACAGCTGCAGTGCTGTGCGCTACCTTTATGAAGACTGAAGAGCCTTCTGCCGCCGGTTTCCGGACCTTCAATCTTCAGCATCTGTAAGGGGGGTCGGCGGCGCGGCTCCGGGACGAACCCCAGGGTGAGACCTGTGTTCCGACTCCCTCTGGAGCTAATGGTGTCCAGTAGCCTAAGAATCCAATCAATCCTGCACGCAGGTGAGTTGAAATTCTCTCCCCTAAGTCCCTCGATGCAGTGAGCCTGTTGCCAGCAGGACTCACTGAAAATAAAAAACCTAAAAACTTTTTCTAAGCAGCTCTTTAGGAGAGCCACCTAGATTGCACCCTGCTCGGACGGGCACAAAAACCTAACTGAGGCTTGGAGGAGGGTCATAGGGGGAGGAGCCAGTACACACTACCTAATCCTAAAGCTTTATTTTTGTGCCCTGTCTCCTGCGGAGCCGCTATTCCCATGGTCCTGACGGAGTCCCCAGCATCCACTTAGGACGTTAGAGAAATAGAATTATCGGTAAGTAAATTCTTATTTTCTCTAACGTCCTAAGTGGATGCTGGGGACTCCGTAAGGACCATGGGGATTATACCAAAGCTCCCAAACGGGCGGGAGAGTGCGGATGACTCTGCAGCACCAATTGAGAGAACTCCAGGTCCTCCTCAGCCAGGGTATCAATTTTGTAGAATTTTACAAACGTATTTGCTCCTGACCAAGTAGCTGCTCGTCAAAGTTGTAAAGCCGAGACCCCTCGGGCAGCCGCCGAAGATGAGCCCACCTTCCTTGTGGAGTGGGCATTTACAGATTTTTGGCTGTGGCAGGCCTGCCACAGAATGTGCAAGCTGAATTGTACTACAAATCCAACGAGCAATAGTCTGCTTAGAAGCAGGAGCACCCAGCTTGTTGGGTGCATACAGGATAAACAGCGAGTCAGATTTTCTGACTCCAGCCGTCCTGGAAACATATATTTTCAGGGCCCTGACAACGTCTAGCAACTTGGAGTCCTCCAAGTCCCTAGTAGCCGCAGGCACCACAATAGGTTGGTTCAGGTGAAACGCTGAAACCACCTTAGGGAGAAACTGAGGACGAGTCCTCAATTCCGCCCTGTCCGAATGGAAAATCAGATAAGGGCTTTTACAGGATAAAGCCGCCAATTCTGACACGCGCCTGGCCCAGGCCAGGGCCAACAGCATGACCACTTTCCATGTGAGATATTTTAACTCCACAGATTTAAGTGGTTCAAACCAATGTGACTTTTGGAACCCAAAAAACTACATTGCGATCCCAAAGTGCCACTGGAGGCACAAAAGGAGGCTGTATATGCAGTACCCCTTTTACAAACGTCTGAACTTCAGGGACTGAAGCTAGTTCTTTTTGGAAGAAAATTGACAGGGCCGAAATTTGAACCTTAATGGACCCCAATTTCAGGCCCATAGACACTCCTGTTTGCAGGAAATGTAGGAATCGACCCAGTTGAATTTCCTCCGTCGGGCCTTACTGGCCTCGCACCACGCAACATATTTTCGCCAAATGCGGTGATAATGTTTTGCGGTTACATCCTTCCTGGCTTTGATCAGGATAGGGATGACTTCATCCGGAATGCCTTTTTTCCTTCAGGATCCGGCGTTCAACCGCCATGCCGTCAAACGCAGCTGCGGTAAGTCTTGGAACAGACAGGGTCCTTGTTGGAGCAGGTCCCTTCTTAGAGGTAGAGGCCAAGGATCCTCCGTGAGCATCTCTTGAAGTTCCGGTTACCAAGTCCTTCTTGGCCAATCCGGAGCCACGAATATAGTGCTTACTCCTCTCCATCTTATCAATCTCAGTACCTTGGGTATGAGAGGCAGAGGAGGGAACACATACACTGACTGGTACACCCACGGTGTTACCAGAGCGTCTACAGCTATTGCCTGAGGGTCCCTTGACCTGGCGCAATACCTGTCGAGTTTTTCCCAACGGTTTATAATCATGTGGAAGACTTCTGGGTGAAGTCCCCACTCTCCCGGGTGGAGGTCGTGCTGAGGAAGTCTGCTTCCCAGTTGTCCACTCCCGGAATGAATACTGCTGACAGTGCTATCACATGATTTTCCGCCCAGCGAAGAATCCTTGCAGCTTCTGCCATTGCCCTCCTGCTTCTTGTGCCACCCTGTCTGTTTACGTGGGTGACTGCCGTGATGTTGTCCGACTGGATCAACACCGGCTGACCTTGAAGCAGAGGTCTTGCTAAGCTTAGAGCATTGTAAATGGCCCTTAGCTTCAGGATATTTATGTTAAGTGATGTCTCCAGGCTTGACCATAAGCCCTGGATATTCCTTCCCTGTGTGACTGCTCCCCAGCCTCGCAGGCTGGCATCCGTGGTCACCAGGACCCAGTCCTGAATGCCGAATCTGCGGCCCTCTAGAAGATGAGCACTCTGCAACCACCACAGGAGGGACACCCTTGTCCTTGGTGACAGGGTTATCCGCTGATGCATCTGAAGATGCGACCCGGACCATTTGTCCAGCAGGTCCCACTGGAAAGTTCTTGCGTGGAATCTGCCGAATGGGATTGCTTCGTAGGAAGCCACCATTTTACCCAGAACCCTTGTGCATTGATGCACTGAGACTTGGTTCGGTTTTAGGAGGTTCCTGACTAGCTCGGATAACTCCCTGTCTTTCCCCTCCGGGAGAAACACCTTTTTCTGGACTGTGTCCAGGATCATCCCTAGGAACAGAAGACAAGTCGTCGGAACCAGCTGCGATTTTGGAATATTGAGAATCCAATCGTGCTGCCGTAACACTACCTGAGATAGTGCTACACCGACCTCCAACTGTTCCCTGGATCTTACCCTTATCAGGGAATCGTCCAAGTAAGGGATAACTAAAATTCCCTTCCTTCGAAGGAATATCATCATTTCGGCCATTACCTTGGTAAAGACCCGGGGTGCCGTGGACCATCCATACGGCAGCGTCTGAACTGATAATGACAGTTCTGTACCATAAACCTGAGGTACCCTTGGTGAGAAGGGTAAATTTTGACATGAAGGTAAGCATCCTTGATGTCCCGAGACATCATGTAGTCCCCTTCTTCCAGGTTCGCAATCACTGCTCTGAGTGACTCAATCTTGAATTTGAACCTCTGTATGTAAGTGTTCAAAGATTTTAGATTTAGAATCGGTCTCACCGAGCCGTCCGGCTTCGGTACCACAACAGTGTGGAATAATACCCCGTTCCCTGTTGCAGGAGGGGTACCTTGATTATCACCTGCTGGGAATACAGCTTGTGAATGGCTTCCAAAACTGTCTCCCTGTCAGAAGGAGACATCGGTAAAGCCGACTTTAGGAAAACGGCGAGGGGGAGACGTCTCGAATTCTAATTTGTACCCCTGAGATATCACCTGAAGGATCCAGGGGTCTACTTGCGAGTGAGCCCACTGCGCGCTGAAATTCATTGAGACGGGCCCCCCACCGTGCCTGATTCTGCTTGTAAAGCCCCAGCGTCATACTGAGGGCTTGGCAGAGGCGGGAGAGGGTTTCTGTTCCTGGGAACTGGCTGATTTCTGCAGCCTTTTTCCTCTCCCTCTGTCACGGGGCAGAAATGAGGAACATTTTGCCCGCTTGTCCACGAAAAGACTGCGCCTGATAATACGGCGTCTTCTCATGTTGAGAGGCGACCTGGGGTACAAACGTGGATTTCCCAGCCGTTGCCGTGGCCACCAGGTCTGAAAGACCGACCCCAAATAACTCCTCCCCTTATTAAGGCAATACTTCCAAATGCCGTTTGGAATACGCATCACCTGACCACTGACGTGTCCATAACCCTCTACTGGTAGAAATGGACAACGCACTTAGACTTGATGCCAGTCGGCAAATATTCCGCTGTGCATCACGCATATATAGAAATGCATCTTTTAAATGCTCTATAGGCAAAAATATACTGTCCCTATCTAGGGTATCAATATTTTCAGTCAGGGAATCCGACCACGCCAACCCAGCACTGCACATCCAGGCTGAGGCGATTGCTGGTCGCAGTATAACACCAGTATGTGTGTAAATACATTTTAGGATACCCTCCTGCTTTCTATCAGCAGGATCCTTAAGGGCGGCCATCTCTTACAAGCGTGTGAGCGCTTTATCCACCCTAGGGGGTGTTTCCCAACGCACCCTAACCTCTGGCGGGAAAGGATATAATGCCAATAACATTTTAGAAATTATCAGTTGTTATCGGGGGAAAACCACGCATCATCACACACCTCATTTAATTTCTCAGATTCAGGAAAACTACAGGTAGTTTTTCCTCACCGAACATAATACCCCTTTTTGGTGGTACTCGTATTATCAGAAATGTGTAAAACATTTTTCATTGCCTCAATCATGTAACGTGTGGCCCTACTGGAAGTCACATTTGTCTCTTCACCGTCGACACTGGAGTCAGTATCCGTGTCGGCGTCTATATCTGCCATCTGAGGTAACGGGCGCTTTAGAGCCCCTGACGGCCTATGAGACGTCTGGACAGGCACAAGCTGAGTAGCCGGCTGTCTCATGTCAACCACTGTCTTTTATACAGAGCTGACACGGTCACGTAATTCCTTCCAACAGTTCATCCACTCAGGTGTCGACCCCCTAGGGGGTGACATCACTATTACAGGCAATCTGCTCCGTCTCCACATCATTTTTCTCCTCATACATGTCGACACAAACGTACCGACATACAGCGCACACACACAGGGAATGCTCTGATAGAGGACAGGACCCCACTAGCCCTTTGGGGAGACAGAGGGAGAGTTTGCCAGCACACACCAAAGCGCTATATATATACAGGGATAACCTTATATAAGTGTTTTTCCCCTTATAGCTGCTGTATTGTTAATACTGCGCCTAATTAGTGCCCCCCTCTCTTTTTTAACCCTTTCTGTAGTGTAGTGACTGCAGGGGAGAGCCAGGGGAGCTTCCCTCCAACTGAGCTGTGAGGGAAAATGGCGCCAGTGTGCTGAGGAGATAGGCTCCGCCCCTTTTTCGCGGACTTTTCTCCTGCTTTTTTATGGATTCTGGCAGGGGTTAAAATTCATCCATATAGCCCTGGGGGCTATATGTGATGTATTTTCGCCAGCCAAGGGGTTTTTATTGCTGCTCAGGGCGCCCCCCCCTAGCGCCCTGCACCCTCAGTGACCGAAGTGTGAAGTGTGCTGAGGAGCAATGGCGCACAGCTGCAGTGCTGTGCGCTACCTTGGTGAAGACAGGATGTCTTCTGCCGCCGATTTTCCGGACCTCTTCTGTCTTCTGGCTCTGTAAGGGGGCCGGCGGCGCGGCTCTGGGACCCATCCATGGCTGGGCCTGTGATCGTCCCTCTGGAGCTAATGTCCAGTAGCCTAAGAAGCCCAATCCACTCTGCACGCAGGTGAGTTCGCTTCTTCTCCCCTTAGTCCCTCGATGCAGTGAGCCTGTTGCCAGCAGGTCTCACTGAAAATAAAAAACCTAAACTAAAACTTTCACTAAGAAGCTCAGGAGAGCCCCTAGTGTGCACCCTTCTCGTTCGGGCACAGAGATCTAACTGAGGCTTGGAGGAGGGTCATAGGGGGAGGAGCCAGTGCACACCAGATAGTCCTAAAGCTTTCTTTAGATGTGCCCAGTCTCCTGCGGAGCCGCTATTCCCCATGGTCCTTACGGAGTCCCCAGCATCCACTTAGGACGTTAGAGAAAAAGCATATATTCCCCTGTATACGGGAGTTGTATGCATCCAGGGCCGGATTTAGGGGGGGGGGGGGGCGCGGAAGGGGGCGACCGCCCCCCCTAAGACAGTCATAGCCACACCCACTTTTGAGCTGAAGAGAGCTCTCCAGGGAGAGCCTGAGGCAGAACGCTGTCCTGCAGCCTATACCACAGCAGCACAGAGGAGCCAGGAGAGCAAGGGTTATAGAGCATATGCCCCTCACTTGCAGGTGTGTGGGTACTAGGGCTAATAAATACAATTACCCCACAGCACAGTAACATGTACATAGAACAATCACAAAGCACTATCTCAGTCTCACTCCAAAAAGTTCAGTTTTTCAGGAATTGAGAGAGGAGGAGTTAGGATTGCAAATGGGAGGAGATGGGACTAGAGAGGGGAGGAGTCAAGATTAAACAGTAAACCGCCCCCCCCTAAAAGAAAAGTCTAGATCCGTCCCATTATGCGTCTAACTGTACACTTTGATTTGCTGCACGTCATCTACCTTAGTGCACACTTGCACTAGCTCAGCATCAGTCCCTGTGTATTTAAAGATCATCTATTAAACAATTGTGTATTGTGTCCATCTAGAGCAGGCGGACACCATGCACAAAAGACATTAAAATGAGAGGCACAAGCACTTCCACAACTCCTTCCTGCTCCCCTAGCAACAACATGCACAGCCCATACTCACATTTCCACACACCATAGGAACTTGTCTCCATTGGCATAAAACTCAGCATTTTTATTATGTGCACCTCATCTGAGCAATGCAGGGGTGCGCAAGTGATACAGATCACTGTGCTAGCCTACACTAACCTGATCTTAATGTAGGAGATGGTCTGGTCCATCTTCATGGACATAATTGCCCCGTCACCAAAGGACTTTGGCCTGAGCACCCTGAAGGACAAGCAGTACAAGTGCCTTTCCCCCTTCTAGTGCTAGAACCATTTTTGCCTATGTTCTTCTGGGGGAGGCCACTGCAAAGGGACCCACTGCAAACTGAAGGAATAAGGAGGAGAAGTCGCCTTTCTAACAATGGACCTGTAACAAAAAGGTGTCTATAGGTAGCGAGCAGAGTCGGATTAAGGGAGGTGCCCAGGGGGTCAGTACCCTGGGTCCCCTGTCTTAAGGGCCTCTGCACCGTTCTTTTGCCTTTCTTCAGGTTGCCGGAGCAGGAGGGATCCGCGCTACCGGGGGAGGAGTGCGGTTATGCAGGCGGCTTCCTCCCCCCTCCTCTCGGGCAGCACGGTCTGGGACTGTATTTGCTTGACTCAGTCCCCTACCATACTGCCCAAGAGGAGACGGGAGAAAGCCGCATGCACAGCCGCACTCCTCCCCCGGCAGCGCAGATCCCTCCTGCCGCGGCAGCCTGGTGTTTTCTCTCCCTGCTGCAGCGCGGCTCCCGTTGCCTGTGACCGGTGGGGGGGGGGGGATTTGAGCAATGCGTGCAGCCAGAGGGGGGGGGGGGGGGGGCCTCCTGTCTTTGGTGCCCCGGGCCCCCACCGGCCCTGGTAGCGAGTGTCCCATATCTACTGTTAAAGAAACAGGAGGGGGGGGGGGTTAGGCAATACACGAGAATAGAGGACAGGCCGACAGGGAGACAGAAAAGTGGGGAGAGAGAAGAGGGAGGAACAGAAAAGTAGATAGTGAAATAAAGGGAAGAGAGAAAAACGGAAAAGAAAATGGCAGACATACAAAAGGGGCAAAAAGAGAGGGAGAGAGATGGGAGGAACTGAGGGAGAGAGACGTGTGGAAAGGGGGTGAGGCAAAGAGGGGGAAGCAGGCAGTGAGTGGGAGGAGAGAAGGGGGGAGAGAAACCAGACAAGAGAGAGGGGTAGGAGATACATGGGGACAAAATGGGAAGGTGAAGGGTGTAAGAGGGAAAAAAAAAAAACCTCCAATGCCTGGCACAACAGCTAGAAACCTTGCGGAAAATGGTAAAAACAGGTCTCACTATAATACTGCAGCACAGATGATAGAAAGGAAGAAAAAAAAAGAAAAGGAAAAAAAAAAAGACGCAGTGATTTAAACTGTAAAATATTTAAGTTCTGTCCCCAAACATGGAAATAGAGCATATGTCACCTGTTTTTTTTTTTTTTACATTCAATCAACATGCTAACACCCAGGAGATCACATATTATGACACTTTCACAGTCACACCTACATATCTGCCCTCAAGTAGATACACCCAACGTGTTAATGTAAATCCATTCAGATATGAAATGAATGAAGCCATGCTATAGAATATTCTGGTCACAATGATTAACAACGTGTACTTCTACTATCTGGATTTCAAACCTCTTGTAAAACCAGTGAGTAACTTCTGCCTTTCCCGAAACAGGTTCTGCAGCTTCCAGCAGTTTACAAATGTGTGCTTTATAAAAACTCAACAAACTAATACTAGTAATTTCTATTAATTGTGCCAACAGCCATTATGTATTTTTATTTTACTTTGAGACAAGTGCACTAATATACATATACATGATACATCAACAGAAACAGACAGCGGCACTCAAGGACTTCAGGCGTGAAAAAAATCTATTTAAAAAATGTCACATATCACAGCCAACGTTTTGGGGCTCGTAGCCCATTTTGTCAAGGTGTGAAAAAATAAAAATATATGTAGTAGAATGGCTCGAATACAAATTCACCTCTCTCTCATCTCTCAGCATGCCGTGGCCCTGTCACACTGTAGAAAGAAAGGAATCAAAATGACAGGATTCAGCAAGCCATCCAGGGGCACCAAATGCAGGAGACTTGCCTAAGCTTCCTGGGGTCTGGGAGAGCACCCAACATTCAATAATCTCCCAGATGTTCCAGAAAAGTACTGCAGCTATGATACACATTGCTGGTCAAATCACTGAACAATTAGAGGGAGATTAATACAAAGGGGGTAATTCTGAGTTGATCGCAGCTTCAAGATTGTTAGCAATTGGGCAAAACCATGTGCACTGCAGGGGGGACAGATATAATATGTGCAGAGAGAGTTACATTTGGGTGTGGTGTGTTCAATCAAGTTCACTACGATATGCCGACGGTCGGGCTCCCGGCGACCAGCATACCGGCACCGGGAGCCCGACCGCCGGCTTACCGACAGTGTGGCGAGCGCAAATGAGCCCCTTGCGGGCTCGCTACGCGCGCCACACTATTTTATTCTCCCTCCAGGGGGGTCGTGGACCCCCACGAGGGAGAATAAGTGTCGGTATGCCGGCTGTCGGGCTCCCGGCGCCGGTATGCTGGTCGCCGGGAGCCCGACCGCCGGCATACTGAAGACCACCCGTTCAATCTGCAATCTAAATTGCAGTGTAAAAATAAAGCAGCCAGTATTTACCCTGCATAGAAACAAAATAACCCACCCAAATCTAACTCTCTGCAAATGTTATATCTGCCCCCCCTGCAGTGCACATGGTTTTGCCCAACTGCTAAAAAATTTCCTGCTGCGATCAACTTGGTATTGACCCCAAAATTCTAAAGAAAAGTGGAGGCGTTAATCAATTGCACACAACTTAATTTTACATCTACATCAGTGGCAAAACAAGGCCATAGTCAGAGGGGACTCTGATGCCACTACGTTTGGGCTGGAAGATTTGATCTTTAGGGGAATATTCAATTGTTGTCGGAAACTGCTGTCTCGTCGGAAAGACTGCAGTTTCTGACAGGTTTAGGTCGGAAGGGGTTCCGACCTATTCAATGCGGCCTCGTTTTTTTCCGACAAGTTGGGAAATCCGATTTGTCGGAAAGCTGTCAGAATGCACGTGCTTCTGTCGGAAAGGGGACCAAATCCAACAGGTTTTGTTCCCGTTTCCGACAATGTCAATCCGTCTTTCAAAAAGTCGGATTGACATTGCCGCCGCCGCCTCCTCCATGCACCCTGCCGAGCTGATGATCTCTCTCTCTCTGGGGTGAGCAGCAGCACCGGGGTGAGGAGCAGAGCCGGGGTGAGCAGCAGCGCCCGGGTGAGCAGCAGCAGCAGCAGCGGCCAAATCAGACAGTCAGATTTGGCGTCTTATTGAATAGTGCACTGTCAGATCTTTTCCGACGATGCTTATCGAAAAGGATCAGACTTGAATTGAATATACCCCTTTGTCTTGCATCAAGGCCTGACCTGCAGGGCATTACCCCGGACTCTAATACTACCTCCAGATTTACCTCCATAGATCAGTGGAACCCAGCTAATAATACCATTACAAAAGTCTTTGGTACAGCTGCACTCAGCTTCCTGTCCAGGATGCGCCTCTACTTATAGTTATTACTCCTGTAGGGTCCATGATAACCCTGCCCCTAACTCATACTTGCCGATTATCTGGCTGCTTCCAACCAGGAGGGAGCAGCAAGGTCAGCTAACCAGGAGGCTCGGCTCGGAAAAAGGGGAGGGTCAGGGTGCGTGGCGACAACGTCATTGCGACGCCATCCCCCGTTATGTAATGTCCACATTACCGGCATTGCAAAGCTGGGGGTGGGGCTACGATGACGCGATTTGCCGTGAAACACGTCTTTACCCCACCCACATTTCCGCTCGCTGCGGATGGGTGAGGCAGCTGCGGGAGTAACCAGGGGTTTCCACAAAGCTCAGGGAGACTTGCCTCCTTTTTCGGGTGGCTGGGAGTTCCACACTACTTTCGGGAGCCTCCCGGGCCATTCCGGGAGAGTAGGCAAGTATGCCATAACTGTTATAAGGGCCTTTGGTACTGCTTGCTCCTGTTCCTCACACTCAGGAGTGAGGACTTTAATTTCATACTACTGGGCGCCTGCCCCCCTACCCCCCAAACCGATTTAATTGGGTAGGATGCAATTGGGTAGGATAAGGTTACCTGAAGAGGTGAGTATTCAGGGAACACTTGAAGGTTTGCAGACTAGGAGAATCTTATTTTGCGTGGGATAGCATTCCCTTGGGTTACTCGTTCCCCAGGCTGGGAATTACTATAATAGAGAATAAGGGGGAGATGTACTAAGCCTTGGAGAGAGATAAAGCACAAATCAGCTTCTAACTGTCATGTTAGAGGCTATGTTTGAAAAAAAAATGAGTTACAAGCTGATTGGTTGGTACTTAATTTCTCTCCTAGGCTTAAGGTGCCCACACACCGAGCGATTTCAGGACCGATTTTGCTAAAAATGATACATCGTAACGATACATCTTTTACAATAGTGCACATCGTTTGTTGTCCACGACTGATAACGAACCGATGCTCGTCCCCGCTGCTTGTTTGATGTATCCTCTGATCTTCAGTGCTGCAGTCAAGATCTGAAGCTATCGTTAACGACAGCATGCTGCTGGATGTAGCCACTCTCAGATCTTAAGATATATCTTATGTGTATTGTACTATATCTTTTGCCCAGGACTGATGGGGAGCTGCCGGGGGAGTTCAAGGGGAATTGCTAACGATATTGCATCATTTGCAAATCGCTCAGTGTGTGGGCACCTTAAGTATATCTGCTCCATAGCTGCATAATCAGCTGTCTAGAATCAGAGAGCAAGGTACCCCCTAGTGGCTACAAATATGTAAACTGGTTAATAAATGATGCGAGAGAGAGAGAGAGAGAGAGAGAGAGAGAGAGAGAGAGAGAGAGAGAGAGAGAGAGAGAGGGGGGAGGGAAAGAAAGAAAGAAAGAAAGAAAGAAAGAAAGAAAGAAAGAAAGAAAGAAAGAAAGAAAGAAAGAAAGAAAGAAAGAAAGAAAGAAAGAAAGAAAAAGAGGAAGGAGGGAATCAGCCTGGCATGGAAGGCTACATCAGCATGCTGTGTGGTATGAAACACATGGTGAATTAGACAAACCAAAAATAAATATCAACCCAAGAGGCACAAACATGGAGTAATTACCAGCTGCTACTGTTTGTAAATCATATGCAATGCGATCTGTCCACGATATTATCACCCAGGATCACATTGCAATATTTGAGCATATTGACTGGATGTATTATCCAGCATCCACAGGAACAGAGGTTCAGAAAATGCACAGAAGACCCATCAGCCTTCATAGCGCATGTGCAGTCCCCGCTAACTGCACAAGCACAGAGGCCACTTCCGGGAAGGGTTCTGGAGGAACCCTCTGCCGGCTACAAATGCGATGTGTAGTCCGTATGCTACAAGAGCAACCGCCACCTTCAGATGGCAGTGGCTACGGGGGTCAATATCGGGAATGCTTGGCATGCATCTGACAGCATCGCATCCCCCATAGACAATTATGGAGGTTGCGGCTGCTGTGGGAATGGAGGGATTACAGCAGGTATCAGAGACATCTGCTGCGGTCCCTCCTACACACATTGCAGGGATACCCTGCCTCCCAGTGACACAGGTGAGAGTCACTGGGAGGGATTCCGACAGAGTGTATGTGATGATGTGGCCATGTCTTCAATTGGAGGCCCTGGCCTCCCTGGAGTAAGCAAGTGACGCAAGCAGGTCCGCTACAACACTCTCAGCAAATTTTTAGCCTACCACCCCTCAAATACCCTCACAAGTGTCTTTTGGAAAAAATAATATTTCTTACCCTGCAGTTCAGAAACATGAATGTCTGAAGCAAAACTGTATCCAGGCTTCAGTGCTGCTGCAAATCTACTAGATTGGAGTAGGGGGACTAAATGTTAGGGCAAAGTAGCAGGCAGCAGCAGTAAGATACCTACCTCATTACTGGGTCACACTACATATTGCACTGGAAGCTTGGTCTAGTGCTTTCTAAGTGCAGATTCAATTAAAAAAAAAAATTTGTAGAAAAGGAAAAAAAAAATGCCTAATTGTTTTTCCATACCGCGCTAATCTTGGTAGTGTTACCTAATGGGTGTTTATACGAGTACGAGTACATGCACACAATTGCTCCATCCCAAAATAACACCAGTGTACCCCAATACAACGTTAGCACACAGCCTAATAATGTCAATTAACCCCACACAATGTAATTATACAACTTACCCGCCTCAAGATATCAATACACCCCAGATAACTCAATGGGCATTGCATGTGATGTTGTCTCCATTGTTTTATGACCTCTGTACACGGCTAGTGGTGTGAGACATGCTGATGCATGACTTGCAGGAAGAGTTATGGGATATGCTACCAGGGTACCATGCTGCCTGATGCTCAATGAATTACAATTACTGCAGTGTGTGACTTTTCTATTGTCGATTATCGGTATATAGTGACTCGGATTAGGGTGCTGTCGGTATTGTGGTAGAACATGGTACAGCCGGGATTTTGGGTGTTGGGATGTTAGGTGTCAGTATTGTGGTTGTCGGTGCGGTGTAATGTCAGTATGTGGCTTTTCCGGTATTGTGGTAGAACATGCTACTGCAGGGATATGGGGTGTCGAGATGTTCGGTGTCGGAATTGTGGTTGTCGGTTTGGTGTGATGTTGGCATGTGGTCTTTTCGGTATTGAGGTAGAATATGGTTCGGCCGGGATATGGAGTGTCGGGATGTTAGGTGTCGGTATAGTGATTGTCGGTGCGGTGTGATGTCAGTTTTTTATTACATCGCTATTCTGACTTGCCAGTAACACAAGTGTGTAGGTATTGTCAAGTGTTGGCATTGTGTGTTCTGTCGGTATTATGTGAGTCAGTATTTTACTTGTAGGCGTATTCAGTTTGTCGGGATTTTGATTATCGGTATTTCGGCTATACTGGATTTTCCATATTGTCGGTTTCATGAGATGTCTAGGTATTGGTTTCATCTGTATTTTGGGTGTTGTTTTTTTTATGTTTTCGGTATAATGGGTTTCGTTTTTTGTTGTTGTCGGTATTTCATTAATCGGTATAGTATGTACCGGTATACAGAATACCTCCCCTGTACACTGCTGTGCAAATAAAGAGAACAATACACCACAAATTATTAATATATACTCCAACCTCCATAAAACACACACAAAAAAAAAATCACCCATCTCTCCACAGATACTTACCTTTGATTGCAGGAGGTTGTGCTCTCTTCATGTTAACCGCATAAAGCTGGCTGGAGATAGAACTAGAGATGTGTGGTTTGGTTTTAACTTGCGAGAGCCGAAATACTCAGAAAAAGATGACGTTTTCAGATCCGAGCTTGGCAAGAAGAGTCAAAACCGAACCGCACATTTCTAGATAAAACAGAGGAGCCCCGGAACAGGTGGCTGCCGATAGCTCTGACTAGGGTGTGGGGCCAACAGTAGGTGGTAGGGCAGCGATCCCTATTGTTTACCTATCTCATGCACGCTTTAACAATTTTCCAACCATTTGGTGCAATTAAAAGACTGCTTATTATCTACGCTTAACCCCATGAATCGCTCTTATATCCATTTAACCAGACAATGTAGAAGATACAGTTAAACTCCCAGTAGGCAGAACACATTATCATTACTTTCATTACTTTTTTCATAGCATGTGTGTCATTGCAATATACAGTTGACTAGAAAACATAATTAAAATATTCTGAAAATGATAATGAGAAGCATTAGTAGAGGGACATAAATAAAAGTAAATGTCTGGTTTGAGAAGGAAAACAACAGATAAAAAAGCTTTACAACTGGCCGATTGTTAGACCGTGTTCACAGGAAAATGAAGCCAACAATGAATTGATATACCAGGAATTTCTCATAACTCAGTGTGTGAGATTTAATAATCATTTAGCACTGCAAATAAAGGATTTTGGCAAATTCACGGTGTTGAAGGAAAATGACATCATTCTCTATATTTCCTGATGAATAATTATGCAGAAGTGTAAGCGATAAACGAGAGGCCAGGATCTGTGTTCATCCTATATAGTGATAGAACAACACTGTAAGCTTTGCTGGGAAGCTGCAGCAGATCCGGTTTCAAAAGTTCCCACAGTCATTGTGTTAAATCTTAGTGCAGTTTCCACATCAGAGACCAATCACTAGTGGCGGTGTCACTGAAATTATTTATCATTTATTAAGAGTCATTTATATAGCGCACACATATTCAGCAGCGCATTATAGAGACTATCTGGCCATTTATATCAGTCCCTAAATGTAGCTTATACTTTATGGGGGAGATCTATAAAAGGAGAGATAAAAGTGAAAAAGTTGCTAATAGCAACTAATCAGCATTCACTTTTATAGCAATTTGGGGCATATTTAATAATGAGCAATATTCTTGTTATGACTTGTTACTAATCTTAAATGATGCTCCAGCCAATCAGCCAACGGTAATTTTTTACAGCACTTTATATTTCTCCAAGTTATCATCTCTTCCCCTACATTCCCTACCAAATGAATACACACATACTTTTTATTAGGAGCCAATTAATCTACCAGTAACCATGCAATCATTGCGGGAAAGCACACAGGGCTGTGGTGGGAATAGAACCCAAGATCTCAGTGCTGTAAAGCAGTAGTGCTAACCATTACACCAACCATGCTGCTCTAATCATGTATCTTTAGTTTTGAAAAATATGGGGGTTTCCACTGGATAAAAAAAAAATATAGATAGGATTTTAATACGTATACAGTACAATAATTTCAAGAGGGCAAAACTGGCAAAAACATGGGAGAAACATTCCATATTGCTACCACACTGGGAACACAGCAGTCACAATAAACACGGTCTTCAGAGTCAGCTAACCATTAGCAAAATTAAGGGTGTATCTACTATGATTTTTTTTCTTTCTTTTTTTTTTTTTTTCTTAAAATGCAATAAAATTATAAAATGTATATTTTGCTTTCTTCAAGTAAATATTTGAATATCATTAACTAAAGAAACCATCACACTGCTGGCTGCAGAGACCATAAAATATCACCTGCAGTATAGTATGCAACGTGCCCAACGGCCCAATCATCATTATACATGGCTGACTACACGCTCAGTGTGTAGTAGTACAACGCGTTTATATCCAGCAAGAACAGATTTACAATGTACGAGTAGTGCTCTGTACAATTCCCACATCCTGTAGCTCTAGAACTTAATATAATCAGCAATAACAAGTTGTAGAATAATGTAATGATGTCAAGGAGATGTCTCAGTAGATGCCAAACTGCTCAGTATGGCAAAGAAAACACCCATGCTTCATATGTCATTTCTTTCATATGGAATTTCCTTACAAGTTCCCAAGCTTGTAACCTTGCCGTTATCTATATGTCCCCTCTCCAAAATCATCTGGCTGGAGCCAGCCTCTTTTAGTTGCCACTTCGATTGAAGGGGTAAAGACGCATTACCGGAATTAATCACTGTAGATAAGAGGGGCACTTGGAATGGCTGCAAACAGATAAGTTGAAAGAAGTCAGAGATAAGTTAGCAAACACATTTAAAATATTTGCTGTGAAAAGAGCCTTCAGCTAATCAGTGCTTGTGTTGTTTGATATCCATAAGGAAATGCAGTCACCCATCAGAAGGACATAAACAGGCCAGGCGCTGCACACTGGAGGTACATACAAACTGCTGGAAGCAAAAGTCTGTATATCCCAGCTACCAGTTTGCCTCTTTCTGGCAAATTGTGGGGGGAAGGGAAATGGGATCCGGGGGGGAGCGGGCGGAAGAATGGGATCCAGTCGTTAGGTCGACAGTAAGTAGGTCGACACTGTCTAGATCGACCACTATTGGTCGACAGTAAGTAGGTTGACATGGTTTCTAGGTCAACAAGTTCTAGGTCGACATGACAAAATGTTGACATGAGTTTTTCACATTTTTGTTCAGTTTTTTTTACTTTTTCAGACTTTACGATCCACGCGGACTACAATTGGGAACGGTAACCTGAGCAGAGCGCAGCGAGGGTACACGGTGCACTAATTGGGGTTCCTGGTCACTGTACAGAGAAAACCACACAAAAAAAAGTTAAATCATGTCGACCTAGAGTCCCTGTCGACCTTGAAACCATGTTGACCTACTTACTGTCGACCTAAGTCTATTCTATCTAACATACCACACCCGGGATAATATGATGTCGCTGCATGTGCTAAGGTTCCTTCAGCAAAAATCACTGCCTCAATACTAGCAGCTCGGGAGTCTGCATCTTCTCCCGCTCTTCCGTGTAGAGCTATTCTAATGGTCATGCATTTACTGCAGAATTCCAGTAATAGAAAAAAGGAGGAGAGTGGATGAAGGCGTTACGTAGCAACTTTCTGAAAAACTGTTGGTAGTCTAACATGAATATATTTGGTGGATAGAAGTGCTATGTGCAATTCTTACGTTTTAATAATTTATCTTTAACTGGAAATATCTCAGTTTCTTCTAAACGTAATATCACACTCTTCATTTACTGTATGTTTGGGGCCTGTGGAGGCAGTTATGTGGGTGTCCAAACTTTTACACATCACAGTTTTACTATTTTAATCTGTTGGGCTAAACAGATCAATGGTAATTGCACAGAACATAAAAATATGCAGAAATGTGTCATATTTGTGCTTTTCACTTAGAAAGCCTGATTCTAAACCCAATGCAATGTTGAGGGTTTTTTTTTTTTACTTCCAAACACGTTTCTAAGTCCGCATCCAGAGTCTGTGTGCACAGAGTCGCAGTGGGCTAAGAAATGACATAAAAATATACTGGCCAATTCTGGAAGGTCTCAGGCAGGTGGCTATGAAGACGCACTGAGATGGGCGTGTTAAGAGATGCAGGTGTGTCACTAAAGTAGTTGCAAACTCAGACGCATAATCGCTCATACCTAGCATGGGGCTTGGCAGGAGTCTTGATGTTTAATTTAAAAGATGCACCAAGTGTGGTACCCCACTTGAGGGCCCTAATCAGCCACACGTCTGGGCCCCAGATTCTTTATTTGAATCCCCTATGACTGGCCACATGTAGGAGCCAGCGCTGCCAGGGTTAACAACGCCCTTCTTAGCATGCCAGTGACGTTAGGTGCAACAATAACCCAGCGGGCAGCAGGACCCGGAAGAGACATTGCTGCAGCCACAGGAGCAGCGTGAGTGGCTGACTCTCCTGCACCTGGGAGGAGCCTAGAGAGCGGGAAGCCAGGAGGTGGGGTTACCACCCAGCAGAGCCCTGAGGCGAGCTTAATAAGTGAAGCCTGTGCCCTGAGGAGACTGACGAGATGGAACAGGCCGCTCCAGGTGAGACCTGTCGAGGTCCGGAAAGTAGTGGCAGAGTGGCGTTGTGTTGGAGGAAAAGCCCTCACTGAGAGATGTCCCAGGGAGCCCCGTTGAGTGATTGCTGAGGAGGCGGACAGGAGCGGAGTCATGCTATGCAGCCAAAGAGTCCCAGTGAGAGAAGTGCCAGGCAGCACAGGGTCCCAGGAGCCCATCAGGACCTAGATGCGGTGGGAAGAAGAAGCAGCACACAGGTACCTGATACCAGGATTGGCACATTGTTGTTTTATATGAATATATGGCCTGTATGTATCGATTTTATATTTATTAAAGTACTGTGTTTTTATACAAACCACCTTGTTATTACCATCATCTTTGTTACAAGGGCGCCTATGCACACATCCATTTTTCTGTGACTTGTATCTTGCTATTAGGGACGTGGTGTTCCCTTAGTGATGTGTGACGGCTGCCTAGGGTAACATTTATTGCGCAGATCAGAAATATTTTTTGCTTGTCTACAGTTCTTTACACCTGATACCAGGGGCGTAGCGAGGGTGGAAGAACTGGAGCTTGAGCGCCAGACGCCGCTGGGGACAGAAGGCACCGGCTCTCTGTAACAGAGCTGAGACAGAGTAGGGAACTCGGGGTAGGAGGAGAAGACTAGAAGAGAGGGAAGGGGTGGCTACCACACTGCCTGCATGTTCCATGTCACTGATTGCAGTGCAAAGAGTCCAGAGCAGTGTAGTGTGGTGTGGTGTGGTGTGTTGTTAAGGAAGAGGAGCTGCTCTGCTGCTGCCGCCTTCTTTTTGGTGAGAATGAATGTGTGAATAGTGTGTGTGTGTGTGTGTGTGTGTATGTGTGTGTGTTTATGTGTATACGTGTGTGTGTGTGTGTGTGTGTGTGTGTGTGTGTGTGTGTTTATGTATGTCTGTATATATCTTTGTATACAGTATGTGTGTGTATATGTCTGTGTATGTGTGTGTATGTGTGTGTGTTTATGTATGTCTGTGTATATCTGGGTGTATATTTGTGTGTTTATGTGTGTATGTATATGTGCATATATTGGTGTATATAATTTCCTGTCAGCTATCTAGCTATCTAGCTAATTCCAGTCAGAGAGCGTAGCCCCTCAGTTGGTTAACTCCCCACAGCAGCCCCCAGCCCTATAAAGACTAAAGGGCAGTACACACTGGCAGAGATGTGTGCTGAGCGATCTATCACAGACCGCTCTGCACACATCTCTCCCCCCACTCAGCACAGCACGAAGTGTGCTGAGCGAGGAGGCGACGGACGGGTGCTCATTTCACCCAGCGGGTGAATTGAGCGATGTGTTCGATTGTGCCTGCATGCAGGCCAATCTAGCACAGACGATAGCCCCGCGCATCGCTTATGTTGGGGGGCATACACACGAGAGAACCTTGCTTAACTTCTCAGCAATCTAGTCAGATTGCTTAGATTTTAAGCACGGATCTCTCTGTGTGTACCCCCCCTTAAGAACCCGGATAAAGTCATTAGCCAGGGCAACTGGGTAGTTCCAAGTCATAGAGACAGAGTTTTACCAATTGTCACAGCATAGCCTGGTCAGCACACTAAAAGTGGAGTGAGAGAGAATCATTAGTAATTTGTTTCTATTATAAAGCAGGGAGGACTGTGTTACATATGCAACTCTGCCACACAGAGCAAGAGACTTGTCAGTAGCGACAGCAGACACAGTGAGACCCTGACATATATGTGGTCCCACTACAGATGCATGAAAAGACTGCCAGCAGGTGCCTGTACAAGCCAGTTTACTTGTCTTCTCAGCACAGTTTAACCTAGGTACTGTATTGCTTCTACAAATCCCCTGCAGGGTGGACCAAGTGACAGATGCGACAGACACATGGTTGTCTATCGCTAGCGTCTTGTGTTATTTTAATGAATGACGGAACATGCTCATTCGGTCCTTCATTAAAGTCTCCCCAGTGCGTAGGGGTAATTCAGGTTGACAGGAATTCGTTCCCATGTCGGAACGAATCCCCGTCGCGCCAGTGTGTGCCCAGCCTTACTCTCTGCTTGAACTGTGTCACTTGCATGCTACTCACTGCTATAGAACTGAACTGTGAACTACACTGCTCTTCTCATCGCTTCTAAACTCTGCTTTAAACGTTTCTGCACTGCTTGCAAGGACTCACTAAAGGAACATTTAACCTAACAGTCAGCCGACTTAATCTGTGTGGAACACGCATATGTTTACAGGTTTTATTGGCTCATCCTGCTACGTTTTAGAAACATTTAGTGGACATAGCATTGACTTGATACATATGCCTTGTACTAACCCTTCATGCACATGCCCGCTGCACGTGCACACGCTCTGCCGTGCGTGCACATATCCGCAATTTGCGTAAGATCGCTCCGGCGATCACGCGCGGCATATGCGCATTTACGGTAGAGTTTGTAAGCGTCTAGCGTGCGACTCGATCATAGCATATTTAACCCATATAGTGTGTTTTATAGATAATATTCCCCTTAACAATGTCAGAAAGTATGTTTAGTTTAAACGGTTCTTGGACAGAGAAATTCCTCTTTGCATGATAGGAAGGGTCAGATAAAGGTTGAACGGTGGTGTCTAGTATCCAGCTGTAGAGTATTTTAATAGTAACATTTCGGTGTTGGTTAGGAAGAGATTGCTCGCTCCTGCGCATAGTTATGTACAAAAGTAGTTTATAGATATTTACTGTATTTGAAGTTTATTACCCATGCGGCGGGAATCCTGAGGATACCTCCCACCTGAGCAGTTGGAGAAAGGCACAGCCCACCTGTTCGAACCCACCTATGACCTTTTGTTATAATGCGGAGACACATTCCTGTGTCCAATGAACTATGAGATTATAGGGACCATTGTATTGTTACTGTATGTTGTGTATATAAAGACCACCATTGCCTGTCCAGTCACTCACTCTATCTACAAGGTTTTCACATTGAAGGCTGAGGGCTGGATCCAGGACGCGCTTGCGAATCATTCCCACGTGTGTAAGTTCTCTGTAGCCATTTTGTTATCCTCTGTGTTTGCCATTTGTGCTCATTGTGTACTCTTCCTGTTTTCTTGTGTTTGCGATCGTTCGCTATTGTTCTTATTATTCCTTGTTATTCTGTTTAGATTTTGATGTTAGTTTTATTGTGTATAAGCTGTACTGTTTTTCCCCTTTTTACTCTAAAAGAATTATCCACGAGGGTGTTAGAGCCTAAGTGGTTTTTAAATCCAAACCAGGACTTGTGTTTTCACTAGTTACTGTAAAGGGTTTTGTGAGCGTCTCAACCGCTCAAACAGTTTTCATATTATCAAGGTTAATAAGTATTACATCATTATAGTATTTCATTGCCAAGGTTTAAAGTGTAAAGCATACCCTTTTGGTGTGTTGTTACGAAGGGTTACTGTGTAATACCGTGAGCGTACGTGTCGCTCGTGCGTCGCGCCCACGGCCTAGCGTCTGCTACGCTAAGTACGTACCCTTACGGTGCTCAGTGCGCCAATAGCATACGTAAGTCCATAATAGAATATAGCTTAATGTTTATAGGAAACAACTGACTTTATCACTGAGTATAGTGACCTTTACTCCACCACCTAGTGGACAGTTATATGTATTGCCCTAATGCTGGGAAAGTTTAAGTAACTTTTTTCTCTTGAACCATAGTCATTCTCTTAAATCGT
Source organism: Pseudophryne corroboree (assembly GCF_028390025.1). Taxonomy (NCBI): domain Eukaryota; kingdom Metazoa; phylum Chordata; class Amphibia; order Anura; family Myobatrachidae; genus Pseudophryne; species Pseudophryne corroboree. The sequence goes on along the minus strand of NC_086444.1, from coordinate 516,361,008 downwards.
AACAGCTGTTGTATGCAAACTGCAGACAATGTTATTGTAATTGATATTTAATGTGATGGTTTATGCTTTAAACAGTTAACCCCTTTAATTCCAAAAGAAGTTAACAGAGTTAAACTTGCAACAGTGACTAGTCAAATTCCAGACAAATAAATATTGAATCACCGTCCAAACGTGTGGTGATTTCTGGGGGTGGTTTCTTGGGGTCCTCGGTCCTTCTGCCTGAAGTCAGTAGGTGAGATCCGGAGGAAGCAGACGGTGCTGTAGAAACCGGTACAACCACCAACGACAGAACCAATACTACACCACAACCTTTACCACAGTTATAGCATTGTATTACACAAGTAGTATTTGAGCATTTCAAAGAGGATATTCTGTCCCGGTCATATTTGTGTCTTTTCACTTACAGTGCCTGATTCTTAATCCAATGCAATGTTGAGGGGTTTTTTTACTTCCAATCACGCGTCACCTGAATCCATCACTGTGCAGAAGCAATCATGACAAAAGACAGCAGCGCCTGACTCAGAAGCAAGCCCAGGGAGATCGTAAAAATAGGATTTTAATTACCTGCCGGTAAATCCTTTTCTCGTAGTCCGTAGAGAATGCTGGGGTCCATATTTGTACCATGGGGTATAGACGGGTCCACCAGGAGCCATTGACACTTTAAGAGTTTAATAGTGTGGGCTGGCTCCTCCCTCTATGCCCCTCCTACCAGACTCAGTCTAGAAATTGTGCCCGAGGAGACGACATACTTCGAGAGAAGGAATTACACAGATAGTGGCGAGATTCATACCAGCTCACACAAACATGCGAATCCGGCCAACATGCCGGAACAACTCAGCAACAGCTGAAACATAAATAACGCAGAACTTACCTAGGAACCAAGTAACACTGAACTATAAACCCAATGCAGGAAAACGAAGCGCTGGGCGGGCGCCCAGCATCCTCTACGGACTACGAGAAAAGGATTTACCGGCAGGTAATTAAAATCCTATTTCCTCTTACGTCCTAGGGGATGCTGGGGTCCATATTAGTACCATGGGGATGTACCAAAGCTCCCAGTACGGGAGGGAGAGCAATTCTGCCTGACCAAACTTAAGGTCATCAGAGGCCAGAGTATCGAACTTGTAAAACTTGGCAAACGTGTTCGAACCAGACCAAGTAGCAGCTTGGCACAGCTGTAAGACCGAGACACCCCGGGCAGCCGCCCAGGAAGAACCCACTTGATGAGTAGAGTGGGCCTTAACTGATTTCGGACACGGCAATCCTGCCGTAGAATACGCATGCTGGATAGTGAACCTGATCCAGCACGAAATCGACTGCTTAGAAGCAGGACACCCAATTTTCTTGGGATCGTAGAGGACAAATAGAGAGTCAGATTTCCTATGACGAGCAGTCCTCTTCACATAGATCTTCAAAGCCCATATAACAGCCAAGGCCTTTGAAGCAATTGAGGAGTCAGTAACCACTGGCACCACAATAGGTTGATTGATATGGAAAGCCGATACAACCTTAGGTAGGAACTGTGTGTGAGTCCTAAGTTCCGCCCTGTCTTCATGGAAGATCAGATAAGGACTTTTGCAAGATAAAGCCCCCAATTCCGATAAGCGCCAAGCAGAAGCCAAGGCCAACAGAGTGACCACCTTCCACGTGAGAAACTTGATGTCAGCCTCCAGTAGAGGCTCAAACCATGCTGTTTGCAGGAACTGCAACACTACATCTAGATCCCAGGGTGCCGTTTGCGCGCCACAAAGGGAGGCTGGATGTGCAGAACCCCTTTCAAAAAGGTCTGAACCTCAGGGAGGACAGCCAATTTTTTTTTGAAAGAAGATGGACAAAGCAGAGATTTGGACCTTGATGGATCCCAATCTCAGGCCCATATCCACTCCTGCCTGCAGGAAAAGGAGAAAACGTCCAAGTTGAAACTCCACCGCAGGAAACTTCCTGGCTTCACACCAAGAAACCTATTTCTTCCAAATATGGTGGTAATGTTTAGACGTCACCCCCTTCCTAGCCTGAATCAGGGTAGAAATGACCTCACTCGGAATGCCTTTTCGAGCTAAGATCTGGCGTTCAACCGCCATGCCATCAAACGTAGCCGTGGTAAGTCTTGATAGGCGAACGGCCCCTGCAGCAGCAGATCCTCCCGAAGAGGTAAAGGCCTTGGATCCTCCAGCAGAAGATCCAGTAGATCCGCATACCAAGCCCTCCTTGGCCATTCCGAAGCAATGAGGATTGCCCGAACCTTTGTTCTTCTTACCAGCTGAAGGACCTTTGGAATCAGAGGAAGTGGAGGGAACACATACACCGACGGGAACACCCACGGTGTTAGCAGTGCGCCCACCGCCACTGCCTGCGGGACCCTCGACCTGGAACGGTACCTCCTCAGCTTCTTGTTGAGGCGGGAGGCCATCATGTCTATGTGAGGAATCCCCCACCAACCGGTTACCTCCTCGAACACCTCCGGATGGAGGCCACACTCCCCTGGATGGAGATCGTGTCTGCTGAGGAAGTCTGCTTCCCAGTTGTCTGCTCCCGGAATGAAGATCGCAGACATCGCTACAGCGTGCCTTTCTGCCCAGAGGAGGATTCATGACACCTCTGATATGGCAGCCCTGCTCTTCGTTCCGCCTTGTCGGTTTATGTAGGCCACTGTGGTCACGTTGTCCGACTGCACCTGAACAGCCCGATCTTGTAGAAGGCGTGCTGCTTGCAGAAAAGCGTTGTACGCGGCCCTTAGCTCCAGGATGTTTATTGGGATTAGAGATTCTTGATTCGACCACCTTCCTTGGAAGGTTTCCCCTAGAGCAACTGCTCCCCAACCGCTTAGACTTGCATCTGTGGTTAAAAGGATCCAGTCCTGAATTCCGAACCTTCGGTCTTCCAGAAGGCTAGGAAGTTGTAGCCACCAGAGGAGTGAAATCCTGGCTTTCGGAGACAGGCGTATCCTCTTGTGCATGTGTAGGTGAGAGCCCGACCACTGGTCCAATAGGTCCAGCTGAAAAGGTCGAGCATGAAACCTGCCCTACTGCAGAGCCTTGTAGGCGGCAACCATCTTCCCCAGAAGGCGTATGCATTAATGAAATGATACCCGGGTAGGCCGTAGAACATCCCGGACCATTGCTTGAATCACCAACGCTTTCTCCACCTGGAGAAATACCCTCTGCACTTCCGTGTCGAGAATCATTCCCAGGAAAGACAGCCGCCTTGTTGGTTCCAGATGAGACTTTGGAAGGTTTAGAATCCAACCGTGCCTCCTGAGCAGATGTGTCGTGAGCGCGATGGACCACAACAACCTCTCCCTGGATGACGCCTTGATCAGGAGATCGTCCAGATATGGAATTATGTTCACCCCCTGTTTGCGGAGGAGAACCATCATCTCCGCCATCACCTTGGTGAAGATCCTCGGTGCTGTGGGAAGGCCAAACGGCTGCGCCTGGAACTGATAGTGATCGTCCATCAGTGCAAATCTGAGCTATGCTTGATGCGGCGCCCAAATGGGAATGTGGAGGTAAGCATCCTTGATGTCCAGAGACACCAGGAACTCGCCCTCTGTCAGTCCCGAGATGACAGCTCTCAGAGATTCCATCTTGAATTTGAACTCCCTGAGGTAAGGGTTCAAAGACTTTAAGTTTAGAATAGGCCGTACCGAACCATCCAGTTTTGGTACCACAAAAAGGTTTGAATAATGGGGGTAATTCTGAGTTGATCGCAGCAGCAAGTTTGTTAGCAATTGGACAAAACCATGTGCACTGCAGGGGAAGGGGGGGGGGGGGAGATATAAAATTTGCAGAGAGAGTTAGATTTGGGTGGGTTATTTTGTTTCTGTGCAGGGTAAATACTGGCTGTTTTATTCTTACACTGCAATCTAGATTCCAGTTTGGACACACCCCACCCAAATCTAACTCTCTCTGCACATGTTATATCTGCCCCTCCTGCAGTGCACATGGTTTTGCCCAACTGCTAACAAAATTGCTGCTGCGATCAACTCGGAATGACCACCAATAACCCTTGTTCCAGTGTTGAGGTGGGACCGGAACAATGACCTCTGACACCACCAATTTCTTGATGGCCTCCAGAAGAATTGTTCTGTCCGCCAGCAGGGTTGGCAAGCCTAATTTGAAGAAATGTTGAGGCGGGGGATCTTGAAACTCCAGTCTGTACCCTCTGGACACTATATCCAAAACCCAGGGGTCCAGACCCGACGACACCCAGACTTGGCTGAACTGCCGGAGTCTTGCCCCCACCTGACCTTCCTCCAGGCCTAGCTGTCCATTGTCATGCAGAGGACTTAGGTGTATCAGAAGCGGGCTTCTGTGTCTGGGAACCTGCGGGATCAGGTTTCTTTCCCTTGGCACGACCACCTCTGAAGAAGGTGCTCGAAGGCTTATTCTTCCTAGGCCTTGCAGGCCGAAAGGACTGTGACGTGGAAGATGAAAAAGGCTTCTTCGTAGCCGGAGCAGCTGAGGGGAGAAAAGGAGACTTACCCGCGGTAGCCGTGGCAATCCACGCATCCAGTGCCTCCCCAAAGAGAGCCTGATCCTTGTATGGTAGGCCCTCCACACACTTCCTGGATTCCGCGTCCGCAGACCAGTTGTGCAGCCAGAGACCCCTGCGAGCCGAGACAGACATGGAGGAGATCCCCGCAGCCATGGAACCCAGGTCTTTCATGGAATCCACTAGGAACCCTGCAGAATCCTGAATATTACGTAAAAATAAATCAACGTCACCTTTGTCCAGCGTAGACGACTCCTCCTGTAGAGTGATTGACCACCTGGCAATAGCTTTAGCAATCCAAGCACAGGCTATAGTAGGCCGTAATATGGCCCCTGAAGCCGTGTAAATGGATTTCAGTGTAGCATCCACCTTGCGATCTGCCGGGTCCTTTAACGCGGTAGACCCCGGGATCGGTAATACCACCTGTTTGGACAGCCTGGAGACAGAGGCGTCTACGATCATCGGCGGGGATCCCATCTCTTTCTATCTTCCTCAGGGAAGGGAAAAGCCACCAAGACCCTCTTGGGAATCTGGAATTTATTTTCCGGAGTTTCCCATGTCTTTCCAAAGATAGCATTTAATTTTTTCGATGCCAGGAAAGTGAGGGGGGGCTTCTTGTGATCTGTAAAGAAGGCCTCCTCCACCTGTTCCGGAACCGTGTCCGAAATGTGTAAAACATCCCTAACAGTCTCAATCATCAACTGCATCCCCTTAGCAAGGGATGCTGTCCCCTCAATACATCCCCGTCTGCAGCGTCAGAGTCGGTGTCCGTGTCATCCTGCATAATTGCAAGTGCACGTTTGTGAGAATGTACCGCAGGGGACCCTGAGGAGGCAGTATCAGACCATACAACCAAAGAGGACTGGAGGACCTGAGTGGCATGCTCAGTCCTAGCCACCCGATCAGAAATCTGAGAAATAGTCCCCCTTAGAGAGACTAACCATTCTGGCTCTCTAGCTGGGATCTGCGCTAAAACAGTGCAATCCTGATTACATGGTATGGAGTCTTCCTGGGAAGACAAATCTTCTGCAGCATATGAAACAATGGGGGTAATTCTGAGTTGATCGCAGCAGGAACTTTGTTAGAAGTTGGGCAATATCATGTGCACTGCAGGGGAGGCAGATATAACATGTGCAGAGAGAGTTAGATTTGGGTGGGGTGTGTTCAATCTGGAATCTAAATTGCAGTGTAAAAATAAAGCAGCCAGTATTTACTCTGCACAGAAACAAAATACCCCACCCAAACCTAACTCTCTCTGCACGTTATATCTGCCTCCCCTGCAGTGCACATGGTTTTGCCCAACTGCTAACAAAGTTCCTGCTGCGATCAACTCAGAATGACCCCCAGTGTCCCTAGACATGTTGTCACACACCCTCAAACACCCCACAAACACACAGACAGAGTTTCCCCCCAAGAGTGGCAGAGAGACACAGAGATTGGAGCCAACCCACACACAGCGCTATTTGAGTATAGGGAGACCCTAAACCCGCGCTGGCTGTGTCCCTTATTAGGTGACACAGCCTATAATACAGCCTCCCCCCTTCTACAACACCGTGGTACCGTACAGATAGCTGGTGATTGCTCTGGAGGGACCTGGATCCACTTGGCAGTGAGTGCAGGCAGGAAAAATGGCGCTGAACGCTGCTGGGTCCGCTCTGAGGAGAATCTCCGCCCCCTCAATGGCGCTGTCTTCCCGCTCTCCGAAAGATTATACTGGCCGGAGGAGGTGTGCTGGCCTGGATCCGCAGACCCAGACAGGCTTGATGTGACCAGTGTAGGGTCCGGAGCTGGCCCAGGGCGCCCCCCCAGCGCCACACCGCAGTACCGCTGAGCCTTCCAGGAGCACGGTTAAGACCGAGCTCCTACCCTCTAGTCGCCCTCTTCACACTGTCCCCCTGCTTGCAAGGGGGGGGGGACAGTGACTCACTTGCCACTTCTTCAGCACCTGAGGGGGTGGCGGCTGGCTGCCGGGGAGAGCATTCCCCTGTGGCGGGGCGCGATCAGACCCCTCTGGATCTAACGTCCAGTCAGCGGGAGCAGTGGCTCAAGACCCCGCAGGGCGGACATTGCTCCCACCCCCCAGTCCCTCGCTGCAGGGAGGCTGTCGCCAGCAGCCTCCCTGTAAAATAACAAAACCTGAAAAGAAATAAAAACTCTTTTTCTAAGAGAACTCTGTAGAGCTCCCCTAGCTGTGACCTGCTCCTCCGGGCACATTTTCTAAACTGAGTCTGGTAGGAGGGGCATAGAGGGAGGAGCCAGCCCACACTCTTAAACTCTTAAAGTGCCAATGGCTCCTGGTGGACCCGTCTATACCCCATGGTACAAATATGGACCCCAGCATCCTCTAGGACGTAAGAGAAACATGAAATTTGTATACATCTGTAACTTTACATCAAAATGTCTGCCTCCCTGTATCTTCTAATTCTTCACCAGTGGACAGGTGCACATAGGAAACACACGCCCCTTCCTCTAGGGATCAGGATCCAGACTGTGCACTTGAATTACACATTATACATTTGTTTAAAAGGAAATCCCCTACTTACTACGTGTTATTGGGGCAAGGTACAAATCACGTAGTAAAAAATAAGCTCCTAATCAGTAAAATAGCAAATTATATTTACCGATAATTTCATTTCTTCAAGATACTTCATGGCAGCCATTACTCTGGGATTGCATACCATCCCCCTAGTTCCTCAGTCTTTTGAGTGTCTCCTCACAATCGGTTGGGTATTTTATAGGCTGCCATGAAGTATCTTGAAGAAATGAAATTATCGGAAAATACAATTTGCTATTTTCTTCTACACTACTTCATGGCAGCCATTACTCTGGGATATACAAAAGCATTATACACACACACACACACACACACACACACACACACATATATTATATATACACACACACACACACACACACATAATATATACATATATATATAATATATACATAGATATATATATAGATAGATAGATAGATAGATAGATAGATAGAGATAGATATATATATATATATATATATATATATATATATCTATCTATATAGCACATCCACATGGTAAGACCTTTTTTTTTTATACTGCTGACATATTTTTACATTCAGCCATTCTCTCAAAATATATAAATATACAGATAAACTAGAAAAAAAAGTTTTGAGCTTCTTTTAGCATCTTCTATCTAAAGAATGTGTGATTATCAGCACCGGGTAGAATGTGCTGAGCACAGTGTCCTGCTTAAATAACATTCGGAAATTGGACATTGCGTGGGGGCTAGCTAAACAAGCTGTGTCACACAAGTATAGTAATTTGCTCACATGCATGACAGAGTGCCTTTGGCATCTATTACATTAGAAAACCACAATATGCAGAGGTTAAGGCAACTTGAAAATATTTGTTCATAAGTGCCAATCTTTGTAAAGAAAACACAGTCATCCAACAGGGATCATGTTACTGGATGCGACTCTAATCATCCAAATGTTTTCCTAGAGAAGGAATCTAAAGTATCTCTTGCTATCTCAGGTCACTAAATTATTGCTTCTGGTATGTATGGTTCAAGTAAATGGGGGGTACACGTGTAGAGATGTATGTTGAGCGATCTATCACAGACCGCTCAGCACACATCTCTCCCCCAACTCAGCACGATGTGTGCTGAGCGGAGGGCTGAGGACGGGGGGGGGGGGGGGGGGCGCTCACTTCACACAGCGGTGAAGTGAGCGACCTGACTAGATTTGGCATGCATCGCTATCGCCGGCACCCTACACACGGAGAGATGTATACTTGCTTAGAAGTCAAGTAAAAATCCCTCCGTGTGTACCCCCCTTAAAGGTAAGACAAAGACATGAGTGAAAGGAATATTAATTTCATAAAACTGGGACAAAACCTACAATAATGGTAACACGAAAATGTTATTTACTGGCATGATATGCAGGGGCTGGCTGGCAACTTTTAGCCTGGGGGGCAGGGTTGGCTGGTTTAAGCCACCTTGGTTTAAACCAAATGGGCTAAAAAAAAAACAACAACTTTTTTTTTTTTTTTTTTATATGCTGTGACTACAGGCACAACACTGTGGCTTCTTAAAAGAAGCCTATTGTAAGGGTATCCCTGATATTATTCCACATTCTTGTTGCTTGCGGTCTTCATCTAAGTAAGCTGAACAAATGCAGTAAATCACACACACAACAAAGATATAGGGAGGTGAATCAGATAAGAGAGGTGCTAAATCTGCATAAATCTGGTTTAATCGAATGGGGACGCAGTATAAATGTGTAGTGAAATATCTGAGAAATCATTATGTCTAAGAACAATACATCACATACCAGCCCTTTCTGACAAACAAAAATTATTCTAATGACTTACATAAAACATAGTAAACAATGGGCCTAATTTAGATGCGGATGGAGTGGCTGTCACTTCCTTGGAAGCAGCAGTGATAGTGCTGTATGGTAATGCAGCAGGAGGTGTCTATTACAAGTAGGCACCTCCTGCTGCAGTAGTGATCAGACCTACAAGTCTATTACAAGTAGGCACCTCCTGCTGCAGTAGTGATCAGACCTACAACCTAGACGCAGCATCGGATCACTGACTCCCCATCGAACAGCTTGCGGAGATTCCTGGCCTCTTCTCTGCCCCTAAACAGCATCGACATGCCTCCGTTATGGTAATTTGAGGGCGGGGGGATGCATGGTGTCCGTGTGCTCAGGTGGGGTTGCATATTACTAGTGTACACAGGGTGGGGTCAGAGGGGGGGGGGGGCGCACAGTGTCAGTGTACATGGGGGTGGAGCTTTTGAGTGGAAGTGTCTACAATGTGGGGGTAGAGGTGGAGCTAAACAGTACAATACCAGTGTACTAGTTTTTATCTGCTTTAGTTTGCAGACAGCTGCTGACTCTCAATACATACTCTCCAGAGGTGAAGCTGGCCCAGAAGTTCACTCTTCATGCAGGAAATACATATAGCAATATTCTAGGGGTTGGGTACGGGATCCCGGCGGTCAGAATACCGACGGCAGGATCCTGTCCACCAGAATGTCGGTAGGGGGGCAAGTGCAACGACGCCCCTTGCAGGCTTGCTGCGCTCAACACGCTGCGGGCTCGGTGGCTGGCCACAGGTTCTATTCCTACTCCATAGGTGTAGTGGGAATAGCTGTGGCGGCGCTGCCAACATTCTGGCAGTCAGGATCCCGTCATTGGTATTCTTACTGCTGGGATCCTGACTACATCCACTATTCTAGACTGCTCCTAACTGTACTGGCCCATGCCAACCCCTCCCATGCTCCAGCAGAAGGAAGAGCAGCCCAACTCCTTCAATAAGCCCCAACCCCTTCATCCACTCTCCAGCCCTTAGGGTCCTGGGAAAGGACACCTGGCTCCCCATTGGTCAGCGGTGGCCATTTTCTTATAGCCTGCTATGGAGGTAGCTATTTTCTGCTAGCCACTGTTGTTCAGCAGCCAGGCGTGGAGGGAGTGGTAAACGTTATAACTCAGAGCAGTCGGACCTCTGTTTGCCTCCCGAAGCCACGCGGCCCTAGATCAGTTGCCAGCCAGCCTCTGATGATATGCCTACATTGTCTGCGTTATTAATTTCTATTTTTTTATTATTTATTGGTAGGGATATAAATAAACATATGTTGCACCCATCTATACTCTATTTTGTGATATCATTAAAATGAAAAGTTTGTATGAGACTCAATATTCCATTCGACCGAGTGCCTGGTGATCCTCATATCTCCTTATTTCCTCACTCCCCTAAGGGCAATCCTTACATCTCATTTTGACCCCACTCCCCTGATTCTCTACATCTGTGTGATCCCTACATCTTCCCTGAGCAATGGAGCAACTGCTCTCCTGGGGTTACTGCACCTATTTTATTTCCCAGTCACTATTATCCCCCGCAGTGGGGAAACGTACACACAATGATTGCAGGGCTTGAGGACAAGCACGATCCCCTTAATCTGTCTCCATTTCTGCTCTTCCACCCTACTTGTGCACAAGTCCTACATCAGCTTATCCTCCACAATACATGTGCCCTGTGAAGAAAACATCCACAAACTTGAAGAGGTTGGAGTCATCCTGAAGGTCCACAGCCTGGCTTTAGTGGCAGAGGAGTAGCTTGTTGTGGCCTGCAGAGACGTATCGGCTGCACAGGGGGCCAAAGCTTTATCGCTTCGGGACACAAACACTCCCAACCAGCTACTATATATGTGGCTACGAGGTGGCGGGGAATGAGAAGCAATGTGACAGAATCCAACAGAAGAGCCAGATTTGGGGGAAGAGTGATGTCAGGGCAGCCGCTTACATAGGGTAAAAGACATGAGGCTTTTAAGAGATACATAGCAGTCACCATATCCATGACTTATTGGGTTATTCACACTGTTTCCATAAAGGACTTATGCATGTACGGTATGTATTGTAAGATTGCGAGCAGGGCCTTCCTACCTCTATGACTGTTTATTACCCAGTTTTGTTTTAGCATTGTGTCTAATTGTAAAGCGCAATGGAATTTGCTGCGCTATATAAGAAACTGTTAATAAATAAATGTAGAATTTCCTGATGACTACTTTGCCGATGCTTAATAATAATATTATTGAAGCTGGGCTTGTTTTTAGAAAGAGCCACATGCATGTCATCACTCACAGCTTCTGTAAGGGTGCCTTTATGACCTGTGGGAATGCCAGTAACTGAGCACACCAGAATTGTTGGAAGTCCAAACGGGTTCAGTATGATATCCCGGCAGGCCGGGATCCCAGCAGTCAGGAGACTGGTGCCGGGATCCCGACAGCTGGAATATCGCCGACAAGCGCAGCGTGTCCCTCCTCGGGTGGTGCAGTGGACCACCACCTGAGTGGGGATACCGGGGGACGACCGGCATTGCGATCATCGTTATTTCAGCATGTGTTGGAATTCCATTGTCGGTTCTCCTGATCGCCGGGATCCCGGCAGCCAGCTACTTGAATGCCAAGCGTTTCAAACTCTTTTTTAATAAATGCATTAGCTTATAACAACACTTTTTATTACATTACCACTGACCATATAATTGAGGCCATACTTAAATGAGCTACAAGTGATTTTGCATACAAATTTTAGAGAGATTCAAACCCTTAGAAGTGCCATCTTGCACCCCTGATTGTAAACTTTCACGCTCTACCCTTTATTCCCACGTATACACACATTTTCTGTATGCTTTTTCGCCACTGTCCAGTGCATTACAAACAATGATATTATTTTCCCTGCTGAAATAGAGAGACAGAAGTGCAATTGTATCACTCCGTAATTCACTTATAAAAGGATGTAGCGCACTGGCTAACATTACCAAGAGATTACTTTGGACAGATGTTCTATCACAGATAACACAGGCCTGCAAAATTGGAGTCTTTGAAAATGTCAATTTGATGACAGATTCTTATGGTTTTTGTCAAATATGACTACCAAATTTCTCCATCAAGCAAGGTTTTTTCACAAAGAGAAAGCAAAAAATAATGGGAAATGGCATAATACGTATTCTGGTTGAAACATTTATTTGTAAAAAAAAGAAAAAAGTTTTATGCACAAAATTATTAATAGAAATCCATTCCGATATTGTGAAAAACATTAAAAACATTGTTATGTATGTTTTTTGTCTTTATATTGCCTTTTCCTTTTCTGCTCAAAGCTCCTTTTGGTCCCTTTTCTCTTGTAGACAGCTTGCGGCTCTTTTTTGTGCAGCAGCATCATACTTATTATTTTTCATTTATATGGCGACATAAGGGAGCTGCAGCGCCCGATTACATAAACAAATAATCAAAACCGGAAATCAGTGACTTACAGTTGAAGACAATAAAGTACAAGTACAGGGTAAATAAAGTGCTACATAAGCTGACGACACTGACATAAGTATAATGGTGGCAGAAAAACGCGGGATTTGGTGAGAATGAGAACACAGGATGGGCACTTCTGAGTAGTGTGGATCATTGGGTCGACAGTAACTAGGTCAACAGTCATTAGGTCGACCACTATTGGGCGACCGTGACCAGGTAGACACCTAAAATAGGTCAACGCGGTCATTAGGTCAACATGGTAAAGTGTTGTTTTCTTTGTAAAGTGACTGGGAACCCCAAATAGTGCAGTGAACAGGTTACTATTTCCAATCGTAGTCCACGTGAATCGTAAAGTATGAAAAAGTTGAATTAATTTAAAAAAACAACAACCTCGTGTTGACCTTTTCGTGTGTCGACCTTTGACATATCGACCTAGTGATCATGTCAACCTAATGACCATGTCGACCTTAAGACCACATACCCCTCTGAGTTCATCACTGAACAGCCAACCGCTTCCCTCTCCCTACTGACCCTCTTTGTTCCAAAAAATGCTCCGTCTTCAAAAGTTACTAAAATTATAGTATAATAATGAAGTGCTACAGGTTTAGTATCCCTTATCCAAAATTCAAAAATCACACATTTTTGGTTCCCCTACTGAGATAATGACACATATACATATATATTATATATCTAATATATATATATATATATATATATATATATATATATATATATATATATATATATATATATATATATAAATAAACAACAAGAGAACCGGCACTCCCAAAAAAAGACTCTCACTGCACCGGTGCCATCCCAGAAACGATTTGCATAGAGGAAAAGAAAAGCGGCACTCGGCGTCTTTGAAGCATTAAATTGTATTGGAACAACACATAGAGAAGTCCGACGTTTCGGGGCTCACATGCCCCTTTGTCAAGGTGTATATATACACACACACACACACACACACACACACACACACACACACACATATATACATACACACACACACACACACACACACACACACACACACACACACACATATACATACATAAACATAATATATAATATATATGTCATTATCTCGGTAAGGGACCCAAAAATGTGGGATTTTGAATTTTGGATAAGGGATACTCAACATGTATAATGAAAATTTGTTATAAAGCTTAATACAGTAACTCTGGAAATACTGTGAAAACGGAAAATAGAGTTTGCAAAAAATGGTACTGTGATGGAACGCTTTGCTTTCAGACAATTTTTCCATTGTAGGCTTGTGTAATAGCAGGTATATATATATATATATATATATATATATATATAAAGGGATAAATATTTAAATTAATAAATATTTTAATTAGCTAATAAGAAATAACATGGTAGATGACAGTACATTTACTTCACATTTTATTGAAAACATTGAAATAAAAAACTGCTGCGTTTCAGGCTGCAGATAGAATTGAAAGGAAGTCACAACAGTGACGCACAAAACTCGATACCTTACAATAGTGGCTGAAGGAGACTAAAAGTGGTGTCAGGTTAAGGGAGTGCTCCTGTGCACAACATGTCACAGCTCTGCAAAAGTCTCTTATATTACGGATTTCAAAACACCTTAAAATAGTCCAAAGCTTGCTTATTTTAGGAAATGTTCTATTTTTAACTATTGTATTATTAATAAAGCCCTTTTTGTGTTTTAGTACAAAGGGACCCATTTCAGTTTCTATATTTGTAACAATACATGTTAACTTATTTGTATACATCAATGTTTACACACTATATATAAATATACGTACTGTATTTAGGAACAGGGCCACCATCAGGGGAGAACTGCCGGGACCCCAGTCCCGAGCCTGGACAGAGATCGGGACCATCCACCAATTAATGACAACAGATGCCCAATGGCATCTGTTCTTGGACTAGGCTGCTGCTGCTGAATGAATAGTGCAACTGAAACACTTAGGGGTATATGCAATTGCCGGCGAATCGCGGCAATTTTTCGCCCGTTTTTTAATTCGACACAATTCGGCCGTCGAATTCCGGCAGGTGGGTTCCGGAATTCAACATAATCAATAAAAAACGGATTCGACAGTCCCGCTGTCGAAAAACGGGCGATTTGATGGATTTTAATCCGATTTTTAAAAATGGTCAAAAAACGGTAAAAACCCCGAAAAAAAATTGCGTGGGGTCCCCCCTCCTAAGCATAACCAGCCTCGGGCTCTTTGAGCCAGTCCTGGTTCTAAAATTCCGGGGGAAAAACTGACAGGGAATCCCTGTATTTTTAAAACCAGCACCGGGCTCTGCGCCTGGTGCTGGTGCAAAAAATACGGGGGACAAAAAGCGTAGGGGTCCCCCGTCTTTTTTACACCAGCATCGGGCTCCACTAGCTGGACAGATAATGCCACAGCCGGGGGTCACTTTTATACAGCGCCCTGCGGCCGTGGCATTAAATATCCAACTAGTCACCCCTGGCCGGGGTACCCTGGGGGAGTGGGGACCCCTTCAATCAAGGGGTCCCCCCCCCAGCCACCCAAGGGCCAGGGGTGAAGCCCGAGGCTGTCACCTACATCCAAGGGCTGCGGATGGGGGGCTGATAGCCTTGAGTAAAATGATAGAATATTGTTTTTTCCAGAAGAACTACAAGTCCCAGCAAGCCTCCCCCGCAAGCTGGTACTTGGAGAACCACGGGTGGAAAAACGGGCCTGCTGGTACCTGTAGTTCTACTGGGGAAAAATACCCAAATAAAAACAGGAGACACACACCGTGAAAGTAAAAGTTTATTTCATACATGCCGACACATACATACTTACCTATGTTGACCCGCCGACTGCCACGCCCCCCTCGTCACTGAAGAATCCGGGGTACCTGTGAATAAAATTATACTCACCTGATACAGTGTCCGGATCTTTTTAAATAATCCTCGTACTTGGCAAAACAACAAAACGGCAACCCGGACCAAACGGACTGAAAGGGGTCCCATGTTTACACATGGGACCCCTTTCCACGAATGCCGGGACCCCACGTGACTCCTGTCACAGAGGGTCCCTTCAGCCAATCAGCGAGCGCAACGTCGTGGCACTCTGCTGATTGGTTATGCGCGTCTGAGCTGTCAGACAGCGCATCGCAAAGCCTTATCATTATATTCAATGGTGGGAACTTTGCGGTCAGCGGTGAGGTCACCCGCGCTCAGCCGCTGACCGCGGGTATCCCCACCGCTGACCGCAAAGTTCCCACCATTGAAACTAATGGAGGGAGCTGTGCGATGCGCTGTCTGCCATCTCAGACGCGCATACAGCCAATCAGGAGAGTGCCACGAAGTGGCGCTTCCCGATTGGCTGAAGGGACCTTTCTGTGACAGCAGTCACGGGGGGTCTCTCTGCATTCGGGGAAAGGGGTCCCATGTGTAAACATGGGACCCCTTTCAGTCCGCCTGGTCCGGGTATTCGTTTTTTTGTTTTGCCAAGTACGTGGATTACAAAACACAGGACACTGGATCAGGTGAGTATAATTTTATTCACAGGTACCCCGGATCGTCGGATCAGGAGACGTGGCAGTCGGCGGGTCAACATAGGTAAGTATGTATGTGTCGGCATGTATGAAATTAAGTTGTACTTTCACGGTGTGTGTCTCCTGTTTTTATTTGGGTATTTTTTTTCCAGTAGAACTACAGGTACCAGCGGGCCCGTTTTTCCACACGCATGCTGGTACTTGTGGTTCTCCAAGTACCAGCTTGCGGGGGAGGCTTGCTGGGACTTGTAGTTCTTCTGGAAAAAACAATATTCTATCATTTTACTCAAGGCTATCAGCCCCCCATCCGCAGCCCTTGGATGGGGGGGGGGGGGGGGGACAGCCTCGGGCTTCACCCCTGGCCCTTGGGTGGCTGGGGGGGGACCCATTGATTGAAGGGGTCCCCACTCCCCCAGGGTACCCCGGCCAGGGGTGACTAGTTGGATGTTTAATGCCACGGCCGCAGGGCGCTATATAAAAGTGACCCCCGGCTGTGGCATTATCTGTCCAGCTAGTAGAGCCCGATGCTGGTGTAAAAAATACGGGGGACCCCTACGCTTTTTGTCCCCCATATTTTTTGCACCAGCACCAGGCGCAGAGCCCGGTGCTGGTTTCAAAAATACGGGGGATCCCCTGTCAGTTTTTCCCCCGGATTTTTAGAACCAGGACCGGCTCGAAGAGCCCGAGGCTGGTTATGCTTAGGAGGGGGGACCCCACGCAATTTTTTTTCTGATTTTTAACATTCCATTTAAAAAAAATAAAAATTAAAAAAATAAAAATATTTTTAAAAATATATAAATAATACTTGTGCCTCCAAAATAGACAAACCAAGTACCTAATCCCTTCTAATATAAATAGATATGCTATTACCAATAAAAAAAACACACAAAAAAAACATGTTTTTAAATTTTTTTATTAGATTCCGGCAGCAAAGTGTGGCGGATTGAAAATGACGAATTTACTGTCTAAAAGCACTGTTGTCGAATTTACAAACTTCAATTGAATATACTTTTGTCGAATTGCCGCATTTGTACCATTGCAGAAATGTCGAATTTGACAAATGTCGAATTTCAAAAAGTCGAATTTGGAAAGTCATTTTTTTTTACGAAAAGTACTGAATTGCATTGTAGAATTTTTTTTGGGCGAAAATGTCCCGTTTTTCGACATTTTTGGGAATTCGACCGCAATTGCATATACCCCTCAAGATTTACATTATACCAGCAAAACTTAAGGCTCTGGCGCCGCTCTGTCTGTAAGAAATATGCATTCAGCAGCAGCAGGAAGCCACAAATGGGAAGTAGTCAGGGGATCTCTGTGGCATACTGGGGGGGCACTAGTACAGAATATTAATATGGGGAGTAATATGGGGGGCTCTGTTTGGCATACTGGGGGGCACTGGGTCATAATTAATATGGGGGGTTAGCTGACTACTTTGTCAGTCCCGGGCTCCACAATTTGTGATGGCAGCCAGTTCTGGGGAAAGCCCAGCAATTCCAGTCCACTTTTCCGGATGCCTATGGTCTGCCATTCTGAGCATGCACGGGGGCTGGCATATGCACAGTGAAGCCCTTTCCGTGAAGAAGATAGTGGGCCAGCATTGCCAGATTTCCTTACCAGTGGTAGTAGTCCCATTACATTTGCATTATATTGAATTAATTAATGAATGATTCATTAATATATAAATACAATATATGTAATAAACATTATTTTATTAGCTGGTTGCGGCCTGTTAATACATTTCTAGATAAGTAAAATGATTGTGTAAATAATTATTGCAAAATATGTTATATGTAGTTCGATACAATGTCCAGTACCTATGCGTTTCATCTACTGCAAACCACCCTGATGAAGGCTTGCAATACAGTAGCAAGCAAGTCGGTCACAACTGCATTCGCACTATGTGCATGGAACAACATGTGACTATTAACCGTATACTGAGTTACGCACATCTACACAACCGCACTGCTCCAATACATTCACCTGTGCAAGTAGCACGTAAGCATTATTAGCGCACAGTTGCACCAGCCCTATAACTGTTGCAAGAACTCGTATTTACAAATCAGCATAGCCCGCAGTTCTGCATACAAACCATCACTAAATTTAGCCTATATGGGAATGCCCCTTTGCCAGCCATTTACACCATTCAGAATCAAGTGGAGCTGCGACGGAGATGCGTATTACTTGAAATAGCCGGTAAATGTGTGTTCTCAGATAACAAGCACATACAGTGCATTTGCAGTATAGACTCGTGTGCTGCTCTATCAGTCCCTAAATGAGAACCTGAATTTTCTATTGTACTATATATAGGTCACTATTTACAGCAAGATTTTAGAGGGACCTGGTTCCAAGTGGCAGACTGCAGGTACCCACTATGTAAACTGTATCGGTCTCTCTCTTTTAGCCTGGCAAGAATAAAATCAGTCATTGAGAGGTTGATGATAACCATAAGTAAATTCAGATGAACTACATCATCTAATATGTGACGGGCTGGCAATCGCTCATTTGGGATCCCAGCGGTCGGGATTCTGGTGCCGGGCTTATGACCCTATTCAGGATGCCGGTGTCAGTGTTCCAGGTAGTGTTGGGATTCCGGCGTTGGTATGTAGACTGCCAGGATCCTGACCTGATCCCCTTATGATACATTCTGGATCCAAATATCTCAAAAAAAGTTGGTACTGTAATTGTAATTGTTATGCTAATAAGTGTAGAGAATGGACATCAATAAGATACTACTGTCAGCTACAAGTCATCAGAAGATAGAGCAATGCACTGCAAGCTTTGCCCATATTTTGGTATAGCTTGCTCTGTATCCATCTGCATGCCTAATGTCTATATGTTACATACATCACTATATATGTAAAATATATACAATATTAGCTATCTACTTCAAACATTTCTACGTATATTCACTAACAAAAGGACTCCCCAACACAAAAAACAACAACAAAAAACACTAAACATTCTTTAGTGGATACCACATCTTCATCCTGTGCCAAAATTGCTCTATTATATAAAGCAACTGTGGCCCAGGAATGGGAAGCAGACAAAATGTCTTTATTTTTGTTCAGAATACCAAAGAAATTCTACTCACTGACCTCTATGTGCACACAATAAGAAAACGCTGTGCTGAAAAGAGGAACCGGAGCAGAGTTGCCAAGTGACAACCTAGAACATACCTACAATGTATCACTGTAAACATACAGGTATTAGGTCTGTAACTGTTTGTGAATATAAAATGTTAATATATAGATATATTTTTTTTTTAAACACATTGCTTCAAATCTGTCCTCTACGGTTAATAAACATTACAAATATATATATATATATAAAAAGTTCATCTTACCTTCAAGTTTTTATAAACAAGAGAATGGACATCTGAATCTGTTGTTATCCTGAAGTTAAACACTACTTCAGTGCATTCTATGCAAAGTTAATTTAGTAAATGACTGACCAGCCCAGCCTGGAGCAACACCACTGCACACTGTTCTCAAGGTCACTGCAGTTACCTAGGTATTTTTTGAGAAATACAACAATACAAAGGGTAGCCTTTTCCAGTACACATTTTTTCCCCCGTTTTAACTTTTTTAAATCTATATGTTGCTATATAAACTTAAATAATAGTTTGTTTGTTTTTTAATTATATGCTTTAAAAGTTCAACTTTATTCTTCCAAAAACAGAAAAAGGGTTGAAACTATAAACCTGGAGAAACTGGTATTTGTAGTGCAATTACCAAGGCAGTTTGAGGCTCTGCTGCTAGGGCTTTCATTGCAATGGCAAGAACACTGAAGCATAATGAAAGAAAGGAATAAAACAGACTGGAGTGGTCGTACAAAACTTGTTCTGTCTTGCTCGTTTCCGGCTTAAAAATGATGGGAGGTAGAAGGTTCTAATTAGAATGGTTGGTTATACACACGGGTCAGTTTATATAAAGCTATAATCACAAAATTCCACAGTGAGGTCAGGGGGGCAGTAGTGTAGGGCTGAGGTTGGATTCTGGGGGAGATTGCTCTGGTGACAGCTGGAGAGTGTGTGTGCTATACCAGGGAGAAAGGCAAACAAAGCTTAGCCAATGCCTGCTGGAAAGAGCTGCCAGAAGGAAGGCCGGGTACAATTGTAGCTAAAGCTGCACCTTAGGTGAGCTACTATGCAGTGGCCATTATGACAGAAGTCCAAAACAGCATTCAAAGGCAGAGACTCAGGTTACTCTCCCTCTGTCACTGAGCACAATGCTTCGCCTAGGTTGTGGAACTGATACAGCATCAACCATATTCATCAGCTAAATATACAACATGCATACTTGTTATTTATATTTATGTGGTAATAACAAGGATTTTCTGTGTCTTTTGTATCAAATATTGTTGCATTAAAAGTTAAGACATGTTTATTGCGTTGCTAGGAAGGCCCTTGATATAGGGATGGCCATCGGTGAGTTATCCATTGATGGTACCATTGATTGATAACCTCGATGGTGTAAAGCCATCTGTAGGTGAACCATCTATGGTTTTACCCATCGATGGTCACCTGCATTACAGTACAATTAAATGCGGGCCAATCAGAGCCCAGGGGTGTGGCTTCACTGGTGTCAGGGGGCGGAGCTAAGCTCCGTGTCCTGACACTTTGAGGAGAAAATTTTTTTTTTGGGTAGCACTGAACCATCGATGTTGGGAAACCATCTGGTTCTCCCCCATTGATGGTGAAAGTATTCAACATCGGTCATAAACCATCGATGATTTTGAATCATTGATAGTCGATGGCCATCCCTACCTTGATATCCTGAATCATAAACACACGAAAACTTTTTTTATTGAAGGTAGCTCTTTGGTATTTTGCCAATTTCCGGACCATACCATGCATATAACAATGCCATCAAAGCATAACAACAGGGTATGTTTCACAGAGGGCATCCCTCACCCCAAACTAGCAGAAACACCAGGGACCCCACCACATAACCCACGGCAGTCCATAGCACCTTCTCTGAAGGTGTTCTAAATGTCCCTGAGAACACAGGCTGCGAGCGGGCATAAAGTCAATGACAGCTTTCAATCAGCTGCCAATGCAATCTGTCTTCACGCTTTCTCGCATTCAATGCTCTTCAGACGATTTTCACAATACAGTCAGCAGATAAATCAAGTATCAAACTCCATTCTGCTCTTGGCGGTAAGTAGTACTGTTCTAGGACACAGAATAATGGGCCTAATTCTGAGTTGATCGCAGCAGCAATTTTGTTAGCAATTGGGCAAAACCATGTGCACTGCAGGAGGGGCAGATATAACATGTGCAGAGAGAGTTAGATTTGGGTGGTGTGTGTTTAAACTGAAATCTAAATTGCAGTGCAAAAATAAAGCAGCCAGTATTTACCCTGCACAGAAACAATATAACACACCCAAATCTAACTCTCTCTGCAAATGTTATATCTGCCCCCCCCCCCAGTGCACATGGTTTTGCCCAACTGCTAACAAACTTGCTGCTGCGATCAACTCAGAATTACCCCCAATATTCTATGCAGTAATAATGCCATGATATCACATACACATTTTTGTTAGCATATTTATGAATACTCCCATTGTAATACAGTTTTTTTTTTTGTCCCAACAAGAGATTTCTATAATGCTAGCACTTGCCATAACTTTCTAGAAGTCACAGGAAATTTTGCTAGTCTGGGATAGCTCACCATTGTAAAATACAAGCATTTATTCTCATTCATTTTAGTGTCTTACACGGAGTATAAGGTAAGTGAGTAGATTTCTAACTATGAAAGGATCATAGAAAGACTTTCTGCTGCACACAGAAAGCAGATAATAGCGGGTTAATAATACCTATTTATATCTACCTATCTGCAGTGGCTCATGCTACTGCAAAGAGATATAAAACAGAAGAGTTTGATTTCTCAAAGCTTGGAGAGAGATACGCCATGTGATCTATGTACTAAGCCTTGGAGAGAGATTAAGTACCTACCAATCAATTCCTGTCATTTTTAAAACAAAGGGCTAGATGCATCATCGCTTAGAAAGTGATAAAATGGAGAGTGAAAAAGTGCCAGCCAATCAGCTCCTAACTGCCATTTTTCAAACACAGCCTGTGACATGGAAGTTAGGAGCTGATTGGCTGGTACTTTTTCACTCTCCAATTTATCACTTTTCAAACGATGATGCATCTGGGCCACAGCCTGTAATATGGCAGTTAGAAGTTGGTTTGCTGGGACTTTATCTTTCTCCAAGGCGTTGTACATACTGTAGACCCCAAAATACCAAACCAATCTGCTCCTAACTGTCATTTTACAGGCTATATTTGAAAAATGACAGGAGCTGATTGGGTTGTACTTTATCTCCAAGTTTTGATAAATCTCCCCCTTTGTGTTAGTATAGTGGACACTCCTATTTCAATGGGTGTGGTATACAAGATCTACAATGTCTAGGTCGACAGTCATTTTTATTTAGCATTTTTGGGGTTAGTGTGGATAGTTTCTTTTATATGGGATCACCATTTGTAGAAATGCGTCGGACACAGCGTCTCACTCCACTCGACACAAGGTAACTAAATGTTATGATTTGTAATATGGATAGTCAGGGATGGAAAAAGTGAAAAAAACATACACCCCCCCCCCAAATAATAATAATAATAATAATAATAATAATAATAATAATAATACTGTGTTGACCAGTACTTTTGTCCATGTCGACATATTCCAGTGTCGATCCAATACATGTCGAACATAACAGGTCAACGTATTGACTGTCGACCTAGGTATTGTCTGTCTATACTCTTCTAAAGAGTGTGAAAGAGAAGTGGCTTGTGCAATCAATCAGCTTCTACCTATTATTTTTATAGAATGCATTTACTAGATAAAAGCTGGTTGGTTGCTATTCTTTGGAAGGCTAGCTACATTTCCCGGGTGGTATTCAGTATACAGGTTGTTGGGATCCCGGCGCACAGTATACCGGTGCCAGAATCCCGACAACTGGCATACAGAAACCTTTTTCCCCTCTTGGGGGTCCACGACCCCCCTGGAGGGAGAATAGATAGCATGGCGCGCTACGGTGCCCGCAGCGTGGCGAGCACAGCGAGCCCGCAAGAGACTCATTTGCGCTCGCCCTGCTGTCGGCAAGCCAGCGATCGGGATCCCGGCGCCGGTATGCTGGCCGCCAGGGACCCGGCCACTGGCAACTCTTACCACACCCACATTTCCCCCATAGTATGGAACTAGCAGTATTTACTCTTTACATCCAAGACCCTGTACTCAACATTTCTTTACCAGACTGCATCATACATTTAACACGGACCTGTGTAATGGTTAGCATTACTGACTCACAGCACTGAAGTCATGTGTTCAATTCCCACATGGCTATAACTGTGCAGAATTAGTATATTGTATATATCCGGTGCTTGCGTGGGTTTCCTGCAGGTGCTCCGGTTTCTTAGCACAATCCAAAAAATGATTAATGTAAACTTAAGTGGCTTCTGACAAAAATGAACCCTAGTGTTTATGTGGGTATCCGGACTATAGATCTACAGTCAATAGGTCTACCACCAATGGTAGACATGCATTAGGTTGACAGGGTCAAAAGGTCGAGCTGTAAAAGGTAGACAAATTAACAGGTCAACATGACAATGGTCGACACACATATGGTAGACAAGTTTTTTTTACACCCTTTCATACTTTACCATCCACGTGGACTACGATTGGGAATAGTAACTTGTGCTGAGCGCAGCAGCAGCAGAGCGAGGCTCCTTGCCCGAAGCATGGCGAGCGAACGCGGTACATTAATGGGGCTTGTTTGAGGTAGAAAAGTGACAAAACACTTAAAAAAACAAAACAAAAATGTGTCTGCCTTTTTTGTGTCGACCTTTTGACCATGTCGACCTGTCCTACTGTCTACCTATTCTATGTTGACCTTTTGACCCTGTCAACATAATGCATTTCTACCATTAGTGGTAGACCTTTTTACTGTAGATATAATAATTCACACCTGTGTAAGTGTATGCTCTTATAGTTCATGCACAGACACATGCACAACCTTTAAGGAAAATCACTAACACAATAGACCTTTGAGCCAAGTACTGTTCTTTGAACACTTTAAAGCGCAGTGGGGGGGAAAAAACCCCACAACACTGAAAAATAGATTGCATATGCTAACAAAGGATCCCAGAGCTTAATTGACGGAGTCACTACTACTGCACTAAAGGCCCATATAGACGGGCCAATGCGGGAGAGATGTGTGCTGAGCGGTTCGCTCAGCACACATCTCTCCCGCCGCTCAGCACAGCACGATGTGTGCTGAGCAATGTGGGGGGAGACGGGGGGGGGGGGGGCGCACACTTCACCCAGCGGGTGAAGTGAGCGACCTGCTAGATTGGCCTGCACGGCAGGCCAATCTAGCACCAGCGATAGCGATGCGTGGGGCCGTGCATCGCTATCGCTGTTAGGGCTACACACGGAACGATCTTGCTGAAAATCTAAGCAATCTAGTCAGATTGCTTAGATTATTGCTCCGTGTGTACCCCCCTTTAAGCACATGCCCCCTGATTGTTAGCTTGTGACATTGTATTAACCTCTTGACAGCAACAACATAAAAATCATCATAACCACCCAGTGTACACAGGGGTTTAACGGTACTATTGTAACCAATGTACACAGGAATATAAGTTTATATAGAGTAGAGGCTATGAAATAACTCCCCACACACGATCTTAAAAAAAAAAAAATAACAACACTTGCTAGACCTCCAGTTACTTTGGCTATGACAAAATCCAGAAGAGATGCTAGAGTGCAATAAAAGGTAAACATAACCAATTATAGGTAGGTTTCGTCATATTTTCTAGAAATGTTCTGCAAAGCTGCAGGAGCGTCAGCCCATCCTGTACAAAGAAACTTATCTACATTTAAAAAAGAACTCCAATAAAAGCTATATTTTGTCTTAAACACCACTGTTACGTGCCACAGTTACTAATCATAACTTTATTCTGAATCTGCAAGCACTGGGTGTTCGTTGATGAACCTGCCTATGTGGCTATTAGAGCTTCATCTACTGTAAATTGAATACCAAAATGTATTATTTGCGATTCATTTTATATGGCCTTGGATATCAGCAAGGGAATAGGGACAGTTACAGGTAATAGAGATGGCAATCCTTAAACAGCACAGTTAGGGGTCTATTCAATTGAAGTCGGAACTGCCATCTAGTCGAAAAGACGGCTTTTCTGACTTGTCGGAAAACACGTGTATCGGCGGATTAGCCGCGGATCCATGTGTTTTGTCGGATTTGGGGCCAAATCTGACAGGTTTTAGTCCCGTTTTCGACAATGGGACTCGTGTGATTCTATCAGGTGTGTGCTTGCTTCCCCAGTTAGTTGCATTTCTCTTGTGGCAGCAGGCACAAAATACATAGAATATCACTGAAATCACATAATATCACAATGTTCTGGCCACTAGTTTGTGACACACTGGGGGATATTCAATTGTTTGAAAAGTCAGTTGGGTGTCTGTTTTTTTCCTATCTAATAAACAGGATAAAAACAGACACCCAACCGACTTTTCAAACATTTGAATTCCCTCCACTATGTTAAACCTAATTAAAGCTATTTCCACACTATGGGGGGAATTCAAATGTTTGAAAGTTGGTTGGGTGTCTTTTTTTCCTGTCTATGTGAAAGAGTAGTTTTAGACCTGAATGTTATGGTGCATACACACGGAGCGATTTTGACTGAGCGATGTCCCTTGAACTGGCAGTAGGAGATTTTGGCTATCTGTACCAGCGATTTTGACTAAGTGTGCATGCGATTTTGGCTATGGGCGATTTTGACTAACTAATTTAGATAGGGGGATGTTTTCACTTTTCCTGCAACATAGTTGAAAATTACTTGCCTGCACAGTCTATTTTTCATAGTGATAGCGACCTGGCGGGGATGTGCATCGCTATCGCTCGCTGTGTACACACGGAGCGATATGCAGTAACTTTCTTAGCGATTTTGACTATATCGTCAACATCGCTGAGCCATATCGCTCCGTGTGACATCTTAAGACAGTCACCTTTTTGAACTACTACCAGCTAAATCGGTTTTTGTGTTAAACACAGGTATATCCCCCCCCCCCCCCCACCTCCATTCCTCACATCGCTGCGGCATGACACACACCTAATCTGCACATTAGGTTTGACATGGATGTGCTACAGCTGCAATTAGGTCATCACGCAAACATGCAAGATGACCTAATTAGATCAGAATCAAATTTTTGTAATAGCTAGAAACATGCACTTCTTTTACATTTTCACAATAAGGCTTTTGCTAATTATTTAGCATTTATGTCTTTGGACAATTTGATATGCATATTATTTCCCGACGGTTAGATACAGAATGCTGATGTATAATATTAATATGTTTTCATTACTAATGCATCTGCTGGTTATCCTTTTTCCTTTGCAAGTGAATTATAAGGTTTTTAACTTTTTTTTTTTAACTTGTTCTCAGTTTTGTGCTGCCATCTCATTTTCTGAATGTATATTTATACATATATATATATATATATATATATATATATATATATATATAGATCTTATTCATACGTCTAGAAACATCTATTTTACTTTGTAGTAATGTGTCTTTCCTATTAAATCACTTATTTTATTCAGTATCTTCCACTGTCTGGTTTTACATGCAAATATAGATATTATAAATAAGTAGAATATTTTCTCTTTAAACTAAAAAAATAAGGATTTTAAACCTACCGGTAAATCTTTTTCTCCTAGTCCGTAGAGGATGCTGGGGACTCCGTAAGGACCATGGGGTATAGACGGGCTCTGCAGGAGACATGGGCACTATAAAGAACTTTTAGTATGGGTGTGTACTGGCTCCTCCCTCTATGCCCCTCCTCCAGACCTCAGTTAGAGAACTGTGCCCAGAGGAGATGGACAATATGAGGAAAGGATTTTGTTAATCTAAGGGCCAGATTCAAACCAGCCCACACCAATCATACCATATAACCTGGAATACACGCAACCAGTTAACAGTATGAACAAACAACAGTATTGGTCCAAGACCGATTCTAACTGTAACATAACTCCTATGAAAGCAACAACTATATACAAGTCTTGCAGATGCAGTCCGCACTGGGACGGGCGCCCAGCATCCTCTACGGACTAGGAGAAAAAGATTTACCGGTAGGTTTAAAATCTTATTTTCTCTTACGTCCTAGAGGATGCTGGGGACTCCGTAAGGACCATGGGGATTATACCAAAGCTCCCAACTGGGCGGGAGAGTGCGGATGACTCTGTAGCACCGACTGAGCAAACGCAAGGTCCTCATCAGCCAGGGTATCAAACTTGTAGAATTTAGCAAAAGTGTTTGAACCCGACCAAGTAGCTGCTCGGCAAAGCTGTAATTCCGAGACGCCTCGGGCAGCCGCCCAAGAAGAGCCCACCTTCCTAGTGGAATGGGCCTTTACCGAATTTGGTAACGGCAATCCAGCCGTCGAATGAGCCTGCTGAATAGTGTTACAGATCCAGCGAGAAATAGTCTGCTTAGAAGCAGGAGCGCCAACCTTGTTGGCTGCATACAGGACAAACAGAGCCTCTGTTTTCCTAACCCTAGCCGTCCTGGCTACATAAATCTTTAAGGCCCTGACTACATCAAGGGACTTGGAGTCCTCCCAGTCCCCCGTAGCCACAGGCACCACAATAGGTTGGTTCATATGAAATGAAGAAACCACCTTAGGCAAAAATTGAGGACGTGTCCTCAACTCTGCTCTATCCACATGGAAAGTCGGGGCTCTTGTGGGACAAGGCCGCCAATTCGGACACCCGCCTTGCAGATACCAAGGCCTATAACATGACCACCTTCCACGTGAGAAATTTTAATTCCACTGTTTGAAGAGGTTCAAACCAGTGAGATTTCAGGAAACTTAACACCACGTTAAGGTCCCACGGTGCCACTGGGGGCACAAAGAGGGGCTGGATGTGCAGCACTCCCTTCACAAACGTCTGCACTTCTGGGAGAGAAGCCAATTCCCTCTGAAAGAACATAGATAGGGCCGAAATCTGTACCTTAATGGAGCCTTACTTCAGGCCCATATCCACTCCTGTCTGTAGAAAGTGGAGAAACCGGCCCAGATGGAAATCTTCCGTAGGAGCATTCTTGGCTTCACACAAAGATACATACTTCCTCCAGATACGGTGATAATGCTTTGCCGTCACCTCCTTCCTAGCATTTATCAGAGTAGGGATAACTTCCTCCTGAATACCTTTCCCAGCTAGGATTCGGTGTTCACCGCGGTAAGTCTTGGAACACGCAGGGCCCCTGCTGTAACAGGTCCTCTCTGAGAGGAAGAGGCCACGGATCTTCTGTGAGCATTTCCTGAAGATCTGAGTACCAGGCCCTTCGAGGCCAATCTGGGACAATGAGTATTGTCTGCACTCTTCTTTGTCTTATGATCCTCAATATTTTTGAGATGAGAGGAAGAGGAGGAAATACATAGACTGACTGAAACACCCGAAGGTGTCACCAGGGCGTCTACTGCTACTGCCTGAGGGTCCCGAGACCTGGCACAATACCTCCAAAGCTTTTTGTTGAGGCGTGACGCCATCATGTCTATGTGAGGAATTCCCCAAAGACTTTTTATCTCTGTAAAAACTTCTTGATGAAGTCCCCACTCTCCCGGATGGAGATCGTGTCTGCTGAGGAAGTCTGCTTCCCAGTTGTCCACTCCCGGAATGAAGACAGCTGACAGAGCGCTTACGTGATTTTCCGCCCAGCGAAGAATCCCGGCGGCTTCCGCCATCGCCACTCTGCTCCTTGTCCCGCCTTGGTGGTTTACATGAGCCACGGCTGTGACGTTGTCTGATTGAATCAGAACCGGTAGGTTGCGAAGAAGAATCTCCGCTAGTCGTAGGCCGTTGTATATGGCCCTCAATTCCAGTATGTTGATGTGTAGACAAGCCTCCTGGCTTGACCATAGTCCCTGAAAATTTCTTCCTTGTGTGTGACTGCTCCCCATCCTCGGAGGCTCGCGTCCGTGGTCACCAGAACTCAAGTGCATTGATGAACAGACACTCTTTTTGGTTTTAGCAGGTCTCTGACCATGTTCTGGAGATCCTGGGCTTTTTCCAATGGGAGAAAAACCCTCTTTTGTTCCGTGTCCAGAATCATGCCTAGGAATGATAGCCGAGTCGTTGGAACCAATTGTGACTTTGGCAGATTGAGAATCCAACCGTGCTGTTGCAGCACTTTTAGGGAGAGCGACACGCTCTTCAGCAACTGGTCTCTCGATCTCGCCTTTATCAGGAGATCGTCCAAGTATGGGATAATTGTGACTCCCTGCCTGCGCAGGAGCACCATCATCTCTGCTAATACCTTGGTGAAAATCCTTGGGCCGTGGAAAGCCCAAACGGCAACGTCTGAAACTGGTAATGACAGTCCTGTACAGCGAATCTCAGGTACTCCTGATGAGGGGGGTATATGGGGACATGAAGGTATGCATCCTTTATGTCCAGTGACACCATCAAATCCCCCCCTTCCAGGCTGGATATTACAGCTCGGAGCGAATCCATCTTGAATTTGAACTTTTTCAAGTACAGGTTTAGGGATCTTAGATTTAAAATGGGTCTGACCGAACCATCCGGCTTCGGCACCACAAACAGGGTTGAATAATACCCCTTTCCCTGTTGGACCAGGGGAACCTTGACGACCACTTGCTGTTGACACAGCTTTTGAATTGCAGCTAACACTACTTCCCTCTCCGGGGTTGAAGCTGGCAAGGCCGACCTGAAAAATCGGCGAGGGGGCACCTCTTCGAATTCCAGCTTGTAGCCTTGGGAAACAATTTCCATCACCCAAGGATCCACGTCTGAAAGAATCCAGATCTGGCTGAAAAGTCGAAGGCGCGCCCCCACTGGTGCGGACTCCCTTAGGGGAGCCCCAGCGTCATGCGGTGGATTTTGTAGAAGCCGGGGAGGACTTCTGCTCCTGGGAACTAGCCGAAGCAGGTGTTCTCTTTCCTCTACCCTTACCTCTGGCAAGGAAAGAGGAGCCCCAACCTCTTCTGGATTTATGCGACCGAAAGGACTGCATCTGATACTGTGGAGTTTTTCTTTTGCTGTTGGGGAACAAAAGGTAAAAAGTAGATTTACCCGCGGTAGCTGTGGCAACCAGGTCCGCGAGCCCCTTCCCAAACAACACTTGCACCCTTGTAAGGTAAAACCTCCATATGCTTCTTCGAGTCTGCATCACCCGTCCATTGGCGGGTCCATAGAGCTCGTCTCGCAGAAATAGCCATGGCATTGGCTCTGGAACCCAGCAGCCCAACGTCTCTTTGTGCGTCCCTCATATATAAGACTGCGTCTTTAATGTGGGCTAAGGTTAATAAAATGGTATCCCTGTCTATGGTATCAAGGTCAGCTGACAAGGTATCTGTCCATGCTGCAACTGCGCTACATACCCATGCCGATGCTATTGCCGGTCTGAGCAAAGCACCCGTATGCGCATAAATAGACTTTAAAGTAGTCTCCTGTCTGCGATCAGCAGGATCCTTGAGGGCTGCCGTGTCCGGAGACGGCAGCGCCACCTTCTTGGACAGGCACGTTAAAGCCTTGTCAGCCCTGGGAGAGGATTCCCAACGTACCCTGTCCTGTGCAGGGAAAGGATACGCCATAAGAACCCTTTAGGGAATCTGCAGTTTTTTATCTGGAGTTTCCCAAGCTTTTTCAAATAACTCGTTAAGCTCATGAGATGGGGGAAAGGTTACCTCAGGTTTCTTTTCCTTATACATGCGGACCCTCGTATCAGGGACAGAGGGGTCAGAATCCGTGTCGGTACCAGTGTACACTATTTGGGATAGGGGACGTTTTTGAGACCCAGAAGGGCCCTGTGACCCAGTCCAATCCGTGGATCGACTCCCTGCTTTCTCCCTGGACTCTGCTTTGTCCAGTCTTTTATGTAATGAGGCCACACTCGCATTTAACATATGCCACATGTCCATCCAATCATGAGTCGGTGTTGCCGACGGAGACACACCACACATCTGCTCCACCTCCTCCTTGGACGAGCCTTCCGCTTCAGACATGCCGACACGCACATACCGACACCCACACAAACACAGGGATATATCTATAAGGGGACAATTCCCCAACAAGTCCCTTTGGGGAGACAGAGAGAGAGAGAGTATGCCAGCACACATCCAGCGCCAAACGGACACTGGAATAACCCAGATAGCGCTTTATATATATATATATATAATCAATGTTAT
The DNA here is from genome assembly GCF_028390025.1 of Pseudophryne corroboree. Taxonomy (NCBI): domain Eukaryota; kingdom Metazoa; phylum Chordata; class Amphibia; order Anura; family Myobatrachidae; genus Pseudophryne; species Pseudophryne corroboree. Next base: position 516,329,987 of record NC_086444.1, on the reverse strand, counting down.
ACACTCACTGCGCCTTAAACATGCCCCCACCCCCCCTCTTTTCAGCCCTCTGTCACAGAGTTCAGCAGGGGAGAGTCCGAGGAGCCAGCTTCTCTGCAGCGTTCTGTGGAGAAAATGGCGCTGTTAGTGCTGAGGGATCAAGCTCCGCCCCCTCCAGCGGCGGGCTTCGGTCCCGCTTCAATATTTAAAAAATGGCGGGGGATCTCTTTATTTACTGCCTCCGCATCCTAATGTACCCTTTTTTGCCAGACCAGAGGTTTATTGCTGCCCAGGGCGCCCCCCCTGCGCCCTGCACCCATCAGTGCCCGTTCTGTGTGTGTAGCGTGTGGGAGCAATGCCGCGCAGCGTTACCGCTGCGCGCTTACCTCAGTGAAGATCTGAAGTCTTCTGCCTCCTTGAAGTCTTCTTTTATTCTTATACTCACCCGGCTTCTATCTTCCGGCTCTGCGAGGAGGACGGCGGCGGCGCCGCTCTGGGACGAACGGCGGGGTGAGACCTGCGTTCCGACTCCCTCTGGAGCTAATGGTGTCCAGTTGCCTAAGAAGCAGAGCCTATCATTTAAGTAGGTCTGCTTCTCTCTCCTCCGTCCCACGATGCAGGAAGCCTGTTGCCAGCAGTGCTCCCTGAAAATAAAAAAACTAACAAAATTATTTTTCAGAGAAACTCTGGAGAGCTCCTCTGTAATGCACCCTATCTCCTCTGGGCACAAAATCTAACTGAGTTCTGGAGGAGGGGCATAGAGGGAGGAGCCAGTGCACACCCATACTAAAAGTTCTTTATAGTGCCCATGTCTCCTGGGGAGCCCGTCTATACCCCATGGTCCTTACGGAGTCCCCAGCATCCTCTAGGACGTAAGAGAAATTAGTCTCACGACCATCTTCCGTGGTCATCTGATGCTCCAGTGATGTCACAGTAGACTATATTATCTTCATTCAACCATATCTGTCTTTGCAAAAATTGTTCAATGCTCTTTGCAGACAGGCATTTTTCCTGGACCCCTAAAGGAAGCAATTGTTAGACCGCTTCTTAAAAAACCTAATTTAGATCCCGACTGCATGACCAACTACAGACCGGTATCAAACCTTCCTTTCCTAGGAAAGGTTATTGAGAAAGTGGTGGCAAATCAACTGGAAACCCGCCTGACAACCCATGATATTTATGATCCATTTCAATCAGGATTCAGGAGAAGACATAGCACTGAAACAGCCCTGGTGTGTGTGTTAATAAATGATCTTCTGATGGCAAAAGACAGAGGTGACTGTTCAATATTAATCCTTCTGGATCTCTCGGCAGCATTTGATACCGTGGACCATGGGCTTCTGATTGAGCGACTGATACATTTCTGTGGTTTGGATGGCACAGTCCTAAGCTGGTTCAAATCATTTCTCACAGGCAGGTCACAGAGAGTATCATCTGGATTATACTCATCACCACCAGTGCCATTGCCATGTGGTGTCCCACAAGGTTGTATACTATCCCCCATGCTTTTTGCAGTATACATGCTCCCACTGGGCGAAATAATCAGGCGCCATGGCCTGGTCTACCACTGCTATGCAGATGATACACAATTGTACTTGTCCTTTGCTCCGGGCACTGATAACCCAATAGCAACCCTAAATGGCTGTCTAGCTGAACTACAGGAGTGGATGAGCGCCAGCTGGCTACGACTGAACCCGGATAAAACAGAGGTCCTTATAATACGACCGCAACATCAAAGGACAGGACTGCAGCATAGCCAACCAACTGGACTTACACTCGGGGATTCAGAATTACAGACCAGTGATCGTGTGTGGAATCTTGGCATTGTCCTGGATGGTGGCTTGACACTTAAACATCAGATATCAGCCACAATCAAATCCTCATTCTTTCACCTGAGGAACATAGCCAGAATCAAGCACTTAATTCCCTCAGATGATCTGCCAAAAGTCATTCATGCATTTGTATCATCTCGATTAGACTACTGTAATGCCCTCTACCTTGGTCTACCAGCAAAAGAATTGCAACGCTTACAGCTGGTGCAAAACACAGCTGCCAGGCTGTTAACCAACCAGCCCCGTTCTAGCCACATAACACCCATCCTCTACTCCCTTCACTGGCTGCCTGTAAGATGGCGAATCATCTTCAAGATTGGCTTACTGAGTTTCAAAGCATTACATGACCAAGGCCCAAGGTACCTGAAACAGCTTCTGACCCCATACTGCCCCACTCGATTACTGCGATCTGTAGATGAAGGACTTTTAGCTGTACCTAGAATCTACCGTAATTCATCTGGGGGTCGAGCTTTTAGTCATGCGGCTCCGACTCTATGGAACTCACTTCCCCGCACAGTGCGAGAGGCCCCAACTATAGAATCCTTCAAAAGTAGACTCAAGACTTTCCTGTTTACTCAAGCATTTTCATAATGTCCCTTTTAGCATCTTCATGCTTCTGTATTTTATGAAAATGTACTTCATTATTTTCTGTATTATATTATGCTATATATCTGTTAAGCGCCTTGAGTCCTATTGGAGAAAGAGCGCTATATAAATAAAATTAATTATTATTATTATTATTATTATTATATCAAAACTAAAGCCCAATACACACTAGACGAGAAAGTAAAAGATCTCACTCACAAGGGCCAATCTGAGCGAGATCTTTTACAATCTCGTCCAGTGTGTACACTCAATGTCGATAACAATGCACGTTCCCACGCATCGGTAACGGACCCCTCCCTCGTCTGAACATATAAAGACGAGGGAGGTCTGACTCGGCACCCAGTCAGGTCGCCACCACCGCCAGTATAGGCGTCGGCGGGGGCTCGGTTACTGTGTGTGGGCCTTAAACATTGACATATTGTACTGCAGCCATGAGATTGGCTATGTAACAGGAAGTATACTTGAATTCATCTGTACATTAGTGTGTCCATTAGAAAAGCCACACAGCACTTATTGCTCAAACTTGCGGGCATAACCTAGATCTCTCCCCTGAAATTGCTTTACTTCATGCCCCCATACCGTCACTACCCAAAACCCAAGACAAGCTTGCTATGCAATTCTGCATGGCGGCTAAATCTCTGATCGCTAAATGTTGGAAAGACCATAAACCACCCTCCAAGGCTTTACTGATGACCAAGATTAATTATATAGCCACTATGGAGTACATTACAAGCCTGAGGAACAACACTGTGGCCCAATTTCACAACATTTGGTCTCCATGGTACCTCGCGCGCTCTTTATTAATACCCGGACTCTGCTAATACCTCTTATACCTCTGGTATTTCCTCCTCTATTGTCAATGCATAGGACTGTAGCCAACCTCTCGCTTCCCTACATATAATTTCTTCACCGTTCCCCTTCTATTCGTATACTTTTTCTTGCTCTTTTTTTTTTTCTCTCTCTCCTCCTCTTCTTTCTCTTTCTTGCTTTAACTTTTAACAAGATTTTTCTCTGTTTGGATATAGATTCTATACTATAAATGAAAAATAAAATGAGACTGATCATGCACACGTTTGGATTTAAGCAGAGTGCATACTGCTGTTACCTGAAAGCCTATATTGTCATAGAACTGTATATTTCATTCTGATGTGGTATGTAAAAACTTTTATCTGCATGTTCAATATCTTAACCTGTACACCTTTGATACTGTTTTTGTTACTGATCACTCTCAATAAAAATTCTAACTTTAAAAAAAAAAGAAAAGCCACACAACGTGCTATGAAAAATCTATGTAATTGTTCTTCAATTACTACACATAGGAAAGACAAATATGAGGTCACCCTGTTTATATTTCATTAAACATTACATAATGTTGCTACATTAAATTACTGAGCAGTACCTGAATTTGATATAAAAAATAAAAAATTAGAAAATAATAAAATAAAACTAATCTAAATATTCTTAGAAGCCTTCTTCTAAAAGCTATACGCGCTACAGATGGTGCAGATGGGAGGGTGTGCCATCTTGTATACATTTGCATAATTAAGACATAAATTTAATGCCAATCCCTTTCCTGGGACACCTTATAACAAACGCTGCGGAGTGAAGAATGGGAGCGAGAGCTGTGACCTTTCAGCACTAGAGGCCAAGCATGAAATGGGAAATACACTGCACAGGAGGTGAATGTAGAAGGAGCACTTGACAGGACAGATTCTGTACTCATATGAGAGGACACATTTTTTATTTATTTAGTACATACTTCTTGTCCCAGCATCCTAAAGCATGGGAAAGCTGAATGTCCTCTTCATCCATCAGTAATGAGCAGCTGCTATTTCAAGATAAATGTGGGGTATTGGGATGCCCCCCAAAATTTATTACACTAGGGGGCTTTTGACAAAAGCGAGGGGGGTTGTCCCCATAAGTAATGTCTTTTGCATCTTTTGTAAGTCAGTTGGGACACAAGGCCGGGAAGTCTACACGTTACGTCATAAATAAGGTCCTGATGTGTGCCACCCTTGCCACTTGGTGTGTGTAAAAATAAATAAATAACTAAATAAAATATATATCATGGGTAGTTCAAGGGTAGTTCAAGAAGATTATGTACTAAAATAAACAGATAAGCCCAACATAAATTCTGACCTAGCCTATTTACAATGCAATATAAACATTTACTAATTTACTAACATGTACCACCGGGAAGTACGGATGGTGTAATGGTTAGCATTACTGCCTCACAGCACGGAGGTCATGGGTTCGATTCCCACCATGGCCCTAACTGTGTGGAGTTTGTATATTCTCCCCATACTTGCGTGGGTTTCCTCCGGGTTCTCCGGTTTCCTCCCACAATCCAAAAATATACTGGTAGGTTAATTGGCTTCCAACATAAAAAAAAAAAAAAAATAACCCTAGTGTGAATGAGCCTGTGTGTACATGTGATCGGGATATAGGTGGTCATTCAAGCAAAACTAGACTAGGCCTCGACATACTTACCCTGTGTGATGGATCCAGCGATGATGGGCCTGGCTTTGACGTCACTCCTCCGCCCTCCGTTCTCCTGGACACGCCTGCGTTTTAACTCACCACTCCCCGAAAACGGCTCCAAACGGTCCGTATCCGCCCTGGAACGTCTTCTTCCTGTCAATCTTCTTTGCGGTCCGTCCAGCGACCACTTTCTTCTTTAGACGAAAAGTAACAGGTCGCCAGGCAATGTCGCGCATGCGCACTGCGGCTGCCACGCATGCCATTATGCACCCGTTCGCACCGCAGCGATAAACCACTGCGTGCGAACGGGTCGGAATGACCAACATAGATTTGTCAAAGTCAGAAAAATGTTTCTATGCACGTTGCCATATTTGCACCGCACACTGGTCTGCGCTGCGCATGCGTACGCTCTCCCGTGAAGGCGCATACCCGCAATAGCGTGCACCCACGGGCGCACGGTATGCGTATTTACGGTAGAGTTTATGTAATCGTAGCGTGCGACTCATTCGTTACATATTTTCACAATTAATGTAGTTTGTAGATCATGGTCCCTTTGATAGATTCTGAAAGTTTGGTTAATATAGAATGTCCCTGAGCTGAGGAATCCCTCTTTGTATCGTAGGAAGGGTCTAACAGGAGTCATGCAGTAGTGTTTGGTACCCATCGGAAGAGTATTTAAATAGCAATATTCCGGTGTTGGTTTGGAGCGTATTAATCGCTCGTGCGAATAGTTATGGACATAAGAAGTTTATGTCCATTTCTACTATTTACTCATACTCAGGTATGCGGCGGGAAACCTAGTTCCCCACCCACCTGAGCTGTTTGAAATCGTCACAGCCCACCTGTATGAATCAACCTATGACCTTTTGTTATGATGCAGGGCCGAATTCCGACGTCCAATGGACAATGGGATTGTAGGGACTGTAGGATTGCATTGTGTGTGGGGCATAAATAGGCAGGCCGACCACATCCAGCTCTCACTCTTCAACGGTTCTCATTGCTGAAAATCGGGTGCTGGATGTCCAGGCGCATGCGATCGTTTACCCTTGTGCGTAAGTTTCTCTCCGTAATCATATTGTCTTACTGTGAGCCAATCTCTCTCTCTCCGTCTCTCTCTCTCTCTCTCTCTTCTCTTTCTCTCGTATCTCCCATTGACTAGTATTGTATAGTATTAGATCAGCATAGTATTGTAGTGTATTTCTTGTATAGTTATTTGGTTAGGAAGTCTCTGTTATATTGTAGTGTATCATTTGTACTGTGATTCTTTTTGCAAGTATAATAGTTATAATACAGATAATAGGCTTTGGACCCTAAACAGGTATCTGTGTATTTTCTCATAGTGTTGTGTTCACTTGAGCGTCAGTGACGCTCAAGCAGCTTTGTAGTTAGACAGGGTACACAAAGTTGCACTTACACCCTGTATTCACATTAAGGTATTCTGTGTATTACATTGATAAAAGGTTTAGACATAAAGGTATAGCGTTGTGAGCGTCTGCGCCGCTGGTGATCTCCTCGTGGTCTCGAGCGTCCGCTACGCCATAGCGAATCATTACTCTAATCATAGCCAATAACGTGCTGTCCTGTGATCTCTGGGCCGTGAGCGAACGTGACGCTTGAGCGTCTCGCCTACGGCTGAGCGATCGTTACGCAACTAGCGTACCCTTACGGTACTTCTTAAGTAAACAGCGTACTGTGTTCTTAGACTTCATTAAGGGTTGTTTATACGACAAAAGAATTTAGCATTGTCAATTGGGGACTCGTCCTGTCCTTCTCATATCTGCACTAGGTAGATCAGCAGACATTATCCCCCAGCAAAGGGTGGGAGGTTGTCTCGCAGTGCTGACGGGATAAGCGTCTGCTTCGCTTAGATAAAGAGTGCTGAAGGAATCCGGGAACCGGAAGTAAGAACAAAACGCTTGTGTCTTTTAAAACTGTATTTCTCTTCTGTCTTGCGTATACACGCACGCATACATATATATCTGCATTTTTTTTTTTCAAATTTCGTATATCACTATTCCTGTTTGCCAATTTTTATAGTTGATAGAAAGTGCTAAAAGAGATTTGCTGTTATTTCATAGTAGAGGTAATAGTTAAAATATAGACCAACACACGGCTTGTCTGGGAGATAAGGCAGTCAGTGTGGTGTGCGGTAGATGATCAGGGATCATCTACATTGATAAAGGTAGAAATTGTGTTACGGTGGATCTTTGTTTTGCGTACACGTGTCTCTAACAAAGACTAGCGTACGCAATCCAGAGGCAGATGCACGCAGCGTACATTACGCAACGTAGCGTCCGGTTACGCCCACGTAGCTCAAGTCACGAAAAGTTGGATTTTAGCGCAAAGCGATAATTAACGCAAAGGCGATAAATAACGCACAGCGGTAGATAACGCGACGCGGTAAATAACGCAAATCTATTTTTGGAAAAATCTGAAATTTAGTTTAACAGATCCTGCTCCTAATTGGTAACACAGCTGGGCTGAAGACAATTTCTGCGCAGAAATAGATATAGAAACAAAGTGTACATGTGTTGAGTGAGTGTGTTTTTATCACATAAGTTTATATAACTTAGAGGTTGAACCAAAAGGAAAGTCGGGTACTCGTCAAGGAACATACGTGTAAGTGACATATACGGTGGCTAGGGAGGCATCCCTGGTTAAATAATATTTGAGCATTAGAGTATAGCGGACCATAAGGTAACAGACCAGGAGGTCATAAGGTAACAGACCAGGAGGTCACAAGGTAACAGGTAAAATAGACAAAGAGGTCCGCTATAAAGGTACAAGAGGCACAACGCCAGGGGTGTTGGTGCAGAACCCATATAGGCCATACAAGCTCATGCTGAAGGAATTCGCAGCCGAAATTTTCGATTCCATTGATCTTTCAGTACACTAACAAGTAGTGCTTATGTACTGAACGATTGTACCGCACGTAATTGTGTGCAGTAGTTAGTAATCTGACCTAATACCATTAGAGTAAAGTGGTCACAAACGCTATATTTGTACATTCTGACGTGATTTGTGTAATTTTTTATTTTTGGAAGGGAAGTTCGCTGGTCACTCAGGAACTATCTAACAACCCCACCTTTACTGGAAAGAGTAAGTGTCCTGCGGGTAACCCTCATATGTTCCAGTAAACAGAAGGTTCCATAGGGGCCCTGTATCGAGTACGCCAGCACCATATCGGTGTGATCAGGTCGTATTGGTCGAGGTGGGCGAGTGAGTGGGGTACTCGGTAAACCGCCACCGCCGGCCTATTGTGAATAATTTGGTTTGCTGTAAGGGTTCGCTGAAGACCGTGATATAAAGATCACAGGAGTAGTAAGCAACACCTGCAGATTATGGGGGCCAATTGTTCAGGTAGGGGGCGATCAACCTCGGTTCGGGTTGATTCAGAGAACCGACCAGTTGGGTCGGCAAGGTACATCATGTGTGAAAAATACGGAAGTCACACAGAATCTTTATGTGATGAATGGGAGAGAATGACTGTACAAGACAGGGAGAAATTCCCAAGAATAGGTAGCTTCAGTCCAGAAGTGTTACAAAATATAAGGAGGAGGATATGTCTCATAAAATCAACAAAGAGACGAATTCAGCATCATGATTATTTACAGTTGTGGCAGCAGGAAGGTGAGATACAGAGAGGTTTGGCTCTGGCGGCGGGATCTGGGGCAGTCAGGAAGCTGATAGCCACAGCCCCTCCTCCACCATACATTGCAGGAGAGAAGTTGATTGCGGAGAGAAACGCACTGGGTTGTAAAACACAAACTCTTAGTAACCCTGTAAATGTCAATGATGTTAACCAAGTAACCCAGGCAATTATTAACCCGTGCAAGTTGTACCCTGTTTTGAACTTTCCTCAGGAGTGTGATCAAGAAGACGATTCGACAACAATTTCAGCGCTCTCTCTAGCGGCCACCATATCAGAAACCACAGTAGGAACTGCACCTCTCACGAGATTAGTGAAGGCCCCTAGCGGAGGGATAGGTGAGGTCGTGTCAACGGGTAAGTATGGCACCATGCATTACACTGAAACAATTTCACCACAAGCTGTAGAATCTACACAGAATGAAGTTGTTAGAGTTAATCCAGTTAAGGTGATAGTAGTTCCCAATGGGAAAACAGATGCATCAGGAGCCACACCCGTTAGGAACATTGCCATGTATTGCCCGTTTACTAGAATGGAATTGAGGACTATAGTGTCTGAATTCCCAGACCCCAGAAAAGATTTAGTGGCAAGCCAAAAATACATCAGGGATCTAGGAAACACTTTAGAGCCCAATAATAAGGATTGGCAGATAGTGCTAAGAGCTTGCTTACCTTCCAATGTCGACTCAGTTCAATTCTTGACTGATTGTGGACTAGATAAAGATGTACCGCTTACAGATGTGTACGACAAGGATAATGTAAAAAGGATAAATTTGCAGCTAAAAGAGTATTTCCCAGCCGTGGTTAAATGGAATAAAATATTTTCCATTAAGCAAAAGGAGTCCGAAACGGCAACAGAATATTTTCACCGGGCACTATTAGAAATGGCAAAATACACTGGTATAGAAGACATTAGGACCAACCCAAACCATCAAGAAGTAGCAGTATCTGTACTGATGGATGGTTTAAAGGAAACATTAAAAGCTAGGGTACAGACCACGCAACCATGTTGGCGAGGTCTGTCGGTGTCCACTTTGAGAGAGGCTGCTATTGATCACGACAGAAACATCACCAGGCACAGAGAGTCGCAAAGTGATAAGTTGATGTCAGTAAGTATACAGGCGCTGACCACAAAGCAGCCTGCGTATGTACCATCGAATCCTGTAAGTAAGTCAACTGTAATAACTTGTTATTCCTGTAACAGACCGGGACACTATGCACGAGAATGTAGAGTAAGAAATGTACCAAAATCTTTTCAACCCCCTAGACAACGACACGACACACGACATTGGGAGCAGGGTCCACAAAGGCGGAGTTTTGAGCCACATACAGGGGAAACAAAAAGATATCCCCCGAACAGAGACTGGCATGCCTCTGGTAGTTCCCAGTTAACTCCCTCACAAGTAGTCGCTGCCAGCGGGGTACAGGCAGGTCACCATACCCAATAGGGGTGTGGCCATACCTGTAATCTGCAGCCAGTTAAGTTGATTGCCAGTCTTGGAAGCGAACCAGAGATTGCAATCAATGTAGCTGGTAAAACTTTAAACTTTCTTGTAGACACAGGGGCGGCCAAGTCAGTGATAAATTCGACAGTGGGCATGAGAACCACTGGTAGGACAATTCCAGCCATGGGAGTAACAGGAGTAGTCCAGCACTACCCTGTTAGCAAACCAGCCGAGATTACAATAGGGCCTTTGCATACCAAGCATTCCTTTTTGCTGGCTGCATCTGCACCAACTAATCTCCTGGGTAGAGACTTACTATGTAAAATGGGTTGCGTCATTTATTGTACGCCTGAAGGTGTATTCTTGGACATTCCTGAGAATCACGCTCAGGAAGTACGAGACATGTTAGACTCCCCATCAAAATTAATGTCAAATTCCATTATGACAAATAGGAATCCATCCCAAGTAGAAGAGATGACATCTCAGATACCAGAGTCACTTTGGACAAAAGATGGACAGGACACTGGATTAATGGCAAATGTAGCTCCAGTAGTTGTACAAGTAAAAGATGGTAGGATAGCTCCAAAAATCCCACAGTATCCTCTGAAGCCAGAGGTGGAGTTAGGAGTTTTCCCAGTAATAGAGCGCTTGCTACAACAGGGCATTCTGGTAAGAACGTCCAGCACAGCCAATAGTCCCATCTTCCCTGTTAAAAAGAGTGGGGGGAGGGGTTACAGACTAGTGCAGGATCTAAGGGGGATTAACAAAATAGTTGAGAGTCAGTTCCCCGTAGTGCCCAATCCAGCTGTCATCCTAATGCAAATTCCTCCCACTGCCAAATTTTTCACTGTTATTGACCTCTGCTCCGCTTTCTTTTCGGTACCTCTGCACCCTGACAGCCAATATTTGTTTGCTTTTACATACAGAGGAGTCCAATACACATGGACTCGGTTACCCCAAGGTTTCATAGATAGTCCAAGTATATTTTCTCAGGCTTTGCATGATTGTTTACAGTCTTTCCAACCAGAGAGTGGATCAGTATTGATACAGTACGTGGACGATTTACTGCTGTGTTCAGATTCACTGGAAGCCTCTCTGAAGGATACGAAACAACTCCTGTTTCATCTTTCAGACACAGGTCACAAGGTTTCCAAAGACAAGTTACAATTATGCGAAACTAAGGTAAAATATTTGGGACACTGTCTAACACAAGGACTGAGGCGGCACCTGAGCCTTGAAGACCGAAAGCAGCTGTCGACTCCCCACTCCCTTTTATTGTTTTCCTCCACTTCCCATCCCCTCTCCCTTAAAATTTCTTTTTCCCCCTTCTCACTCTTCTCCATTTCCTCCTCAAAGATGGACTTGCCCCAAGAGACTGTGATCCGGATTTTGATGTTAACTATGATGTTGACCAGAGCAGTCTGTTCCGGCGAGAGTACCATGGAGGTCGAGAGAGGTTCTGGAATGGGTTCCGATTATGATGATGGAGGCGTAGTTTTCCAAGATCAACCAAACCAACAAGCAAAGGCGAGTATCAGAAAACGATCCGATAGAAGAAATTGTGATGGATTGTTAGCTGAAGAAAACTGTATCTGTAGGCTTTGTGACAATTTGGTTGAAGATGGATGCATAAAGAAATGCCAATCCAGTTTTAATATCCATATGGACCGGCATCCATTGAGTGACTATCACTCCTTAGTGGGTAACGTGTTAAACCAAACAGATTGTTGGGTATGCTCTCAAGTACCTCAGGGTCATAGCAAATCAGGGCTAGTACCATTTCCTTTAACGTTAGGGGAGGTACTTGAGCTAAGTGGTGGGAGACCGGTGGACCGGAGGTTTAATATCTCCAGCCCTCCTAGTTTGAAGCTCCACCAATACCATGTGGATAGGTCCCTCTTATGTTTCAACATCTCCAATCCCAGAAAACCGGGAAATTGGGAAGTGTCATGGAGCAACCTTACCATGACCTTTTCACACAGAGCAGATAGAATGCCTACAGATACAGAGCTTGTACGCCACATAGCCAGTAGAGGAAAATCTTTCCGGTATCGATATACCTTAGGAAATAGGATTACTAGAGTTGGAGAGGTATCACCAGGATACTGTGCACATATCGTACAAACTGATACGTGCCTTAAACAGATGGAAGAATTAGGGTCAGGAGATTTCACCTGGAAGGTTTGTAATATGGTAATGTCCTTCTCCGTCCCTTATGTTCTCCCCGATGATGCATATTTCATATGCGGGAGAAAGGCGTACAAGTGGCTTGCCCCAAACTCTGAAGGATTGTGTTATATTGGAAAAGTATTGCCTGAAGTGATGACTGTTACACATGACAAAATGAAGGACATACACCGTGGTGCCCAAGCTCCTTATACTCACACTCATTACGAGCACCGAGTTAAAAGACACCTGTCAGAAAGGTTAGAGCATCCGGCCTCTGATCTAATCCATGAATCCACCGGGATTCAGGTTCTGGTGGCGTTAGATTTCACTCGTACCGCTCGAGGAGTGATGAATTATAGATACATCTCTGCGCTTGCAAATTTGTTAGATAATATCACTGAAATGTATGATGACACGTTTAGATACACTGGAAGAGAACTTCAAGCTTATAAAACAGAACTAGTTCAGCATAGGATGGTTCTTAATTATCTTACAGCAGTAACAGGCGGATATTGTGTTACATTGGCAACACAGTACGGCATAAAGTGTTGCACGTATATCACAAATAGCACCGAGGATCCGGTAGAGGTCATAGACCAAAAGATGGACGATATTCTCCAATTGAAGTGGGAATTTCGTCGAAAACACAATCTCACCCTTGCTGCTGTAGGTAATGAGCTGACTGGTTGGGTGTCATGGTTGAACCCGCGAAATTGGTTCTCCGGTTTAGGAGACTGGGCTCAAGGAGTCATAATGGATGTTGGAAAGTTTCTACTATGTATCTTGGGTGTCGTTATATCGATTGGATTGATATTTAGATGCGGGCAGGCTTTAATGAGGTGCAAACAAAGTACAAAAGTGATGAGCTTGAGGAGTGAGGAAACCGTAATTAACCTGGATTTGATTTATGACCCAATGATAGAAACCAGAATGTGATGAAAATGCGATTATACGGTCCGTTTCTTTCACCTGTTTTTCTGCTTTTCTCCAAGATACAAAGACCCCCTTGGACGAGGAAGTTGACGAGACGCTATACAGACAACAGACAAGCACCAAAGATGAAGTTTTGACCACTTGAGAAATGGACATTTGATGAACTTTGCCATGGATCCCCAGTTTCCCTAGTATTTTTAAACTCACGCTAGCCCAACATTTTTGTAAATCTGATGGCACTGACAAAGCTATTTGCTCATGCCCAAGGAGCAATACAGCGCAAAGAAGACGGCTCTCAACAGATACCGAACAAAACTTCAACAACAGATGTACATTTCCCTGACATAGAATACCACCGCATTTACCGTAATTATGTCTTTTCTTCATTTCTACAACCCTCAGGTAATGACACACATAGTCGATAGGGAATACAGGCACAGATATCAGCAACCACATACTTCCCCCATTTATGTATCATCAACTAAAATGTGCTCCCCATTTTGTTCAAAATCCGAAAAGAGCTCGGTAAAGTTTGACAGCCCATCCACAGACCTGTACCACAGGATAAGAAGGAATTCAAATGTATACTTCGCAATACCTCGAAGCTTGATTTACAACACGTACGGCACGATGATACATGACCCTCCAAACATGGACTCATACACACATGCTTCTGCTTTCTCACCAGGTCATACCCTCTTCACACCTACTCCTCTCTTCTTCCTTACCCCACCATGGAAATCAATTAACCCCTGACTTACATTTTTTTTTCCTTTTGAAATGTTTTAGAAAGTGGCAGTTATTATTGACTGCCAAAGGGTGGACTGTCAAAGTCAGAAAAATGTTTCTATGCACGTTGCCATATTTGCACCGCACACTGGTCTGCGCTGCGCATGCGTACGCTCTCCCGTGAAGGCGCATACCCGCAATAGCGTGCACCCGCGGGCGCACGGTATGCGTATTTACGGTAGAGTTTATGTAATCGTAGCGTGCGACTCATTCGTTACATATTTTCACAATTAATGTAGTTTGTAGATCATGGTCCCTTTGATAGATTCTGAAAGTTTGGTTAATATAGAATGTCCCTGAGCTGAGGAATCCCTCTTTGTATCGTAGGAAGGGTCTAACAGGAGTCATGCAGTAGTGTTTGGTACCCATCGGAAGAGTATTTAAATAGCAATATTCCGGTGTTGGTTTGGAGCGTATTAATCGCTCGTGCGAATAGTTATGGACATAAGAAGTTTATGTCCATTTCTACTATTTACTCATACTCAGGTATGCGGCGGGAAACCTAGTTCCCCACCCACCTGAGCTGTTTGAAATCGTCACAGCCCACCTGTATGAATCAACCTATGACCTTTTGTTATGATGCAGGGCCGAATTCCGACGTCCAATGGACAATGGGATTGTAGGGACTGTAGGATTGCATTGTGTGTGGGGCATAAATAGGCAGGCCGACCACATCCAGCTCTCACTCTTCAACGGTTCTCATTGCTGAAAATCGGGTGCTGGATGTCCAGGCGCATGCGATCGTTTACCCTTGTGCGTAAGTTTCTCTCCGTAATCATATTGTCTTACTGTGAGCCAATCTCTCTCTCTCCGTCTCTCTCTCTCTCTCTCTTCTCTTTCTCTCGTATCTCCCATTGACTAGTATTGTATAGTATTAGATCAGCATAGTATTGTAGTGTATTTCTTGTATAGTTATTTGGTTAGGAAGTCTCTGTTATATTGTAGTGTATCATTTGTACTGTGATTCTTTTTGCAAGTATAATAGTTATAATACAGATAATAGGCTTTGGACCCTAAACAGGTATCTGTGTATTTTCTCATAGTGTTGTGTTCACTTGAGCGTCAGTGACGCTCAAGCAGCTTTGTAGTTAGACAGGGTACACAAAGTTGCACTTACACCCTGTATTCACATTAAGGTATTCTGTGTATTACATTGATAAAAGGTTTAGACATAAAGGTATAGCGTTGTGAGCGTCTGCGCCGCTGGTGATCTCCTCGTGGTCTCGAGCGTCCGCTACGCCGTAGCGAATCATTACTCTAATCATAGCCAATAACGTGCTGTCCTGTGATCTCTGGGCCGTGAGCGAACGTGACGCTTGAGCGTCTCGCCTACGGCTGAGCGATCGTTACGCAACTAGCGTACCCTTACGGTACTTCTTAAGTAAACAGCGTACTGTGGCCCTCATTCCGAGTTGTTCGCTCGGTATTTTTCATCGCATCGCAGTGAAAATCCGCTTAGTACGCATGCGCAATGTTCGCACTGCGACTGCGCCAAGTAACTTTACTATGAAGAAAGTAATTTTACTCACGGCTTTTTCTTCGCTCCGGCGATCGTAATGTGATTGACAGGAAATGGGTGTTACTGGGCGGAAACACGGCGTTTCAGGGGCGTGTGGCTGAAAACGCTACCGTTTCCGGAAAAAACGCAGGAGTGGCCGGGGAAACGGTGGGAGTGCCTGGGCGAACGCTGGGTGTGTTTGTGACGTCAACCAGGAACGACAAGCACTGAAATGATCGCACAGGCAGAGTAAGTCTGGAGCTACTCAGAAACTGCTAAGTAGTTAGTAATCGCAATATTGCGAATACATCGGTCGCAATTTTAAGAAGCTAAGATTCACTCCCAGTAGGCGGCGGCTTAGCGTGTGTAACTCTGCTAAATTCGCAATGCGACCGATCAACTCGGAATGAGGGCCTGTGTTCTTAGACTTCATTAAGGGTTGTTTATACGACAAAAGAATTTAGCATTGTCAGATTGTAAGCTCCAATGGGGCAGGGACTGATGTGAATGGGCAAAATATTATCTGTAAAGCGCTGCGGAATATGTGTGCGCTATATAAGTAACTGGTAATAAATAAATAAATACATACTAATTAGGTACCATAAATCATTATAAACCTAGTATTCCACTGCAAATCTAAAGGATGATATACAATGACCTTGCTTCGCTAAAAAAAATAAGATTTTAAACCTACCGGTAAATCTTTTTCTCCTAGTCCGTAGAGGATGCTGGGGACTACGTAAGGACCATGGGGTATAGACAGGCTCCGCAGGAGACATGGGCACTATAAAGAACTTTAGAATGGGTGTGCACTGGCTCCTCCCTCTATGCCCCTCCTCCAGACCTCAGTTAGAGAAACTGTGCCCAGAGGAGATGGACAATACGGGGAAAGGATTTTGTTAATCTAAGGGCAAGATTCATACCAGCCCACACCATCCACACCGTATAACCTGGAATATACGCAACCAGTTAACAGTATGAACAAAACAGTATCAGCTAAAGACTGATCTCAACTGTAACATAACCCTTATGTAAGCAACAACTATATACAAGCCTTGCAGATTTTGTCCGCACTGGGACGGGCGCCCAGCATCCTCTACGGACTAGGAGAAAAAGATTTACCGGTAGGTTTAAAATCTTATTTTCTCTTACGTCCTAGAGGATGCTGGGGACTCCGTAAGGACCATGGGGTTTATACCAAAGCTCCAGACCGCGCGGGAGAGTGCGGACGACTCTGCAGCACCGACTGAGCAAACGCAAGGTCTTCATCAGCCAGGGTATCAAACTTATAGAACTTTGCAAAAGTGTTTGAACCTGACCAGGTAGCTGCTCGGCAAAGCTATAAAGCCGAGACGCCTCGGGCAGCCGCCCAAGAAGAGGCCACCTTCCTAGTGGAATGGGCCTTTACCGAATTTGTCAACGGCAATCCTGCCGTAGAATGAGCCTGCTGAATCGTGTTACAGATCCAGCGAGCAATAGTCTGCTTCGAAGCAGGAGCGCCAACTTTGTTGGCTGCATACAGGACAAACAGTGCTTCTGTTTTCCTAACCCGAGCCGTCCTGGCTACATAGATTTTTAAGGCCCTGACTACATTCAGGGACTTGGAATCCTCCAAGTCACCCGTAACCACAGGCACCACAATAGGTTGGTTCATATGAAATGAAGAAACCACCTTAGGCAAAAATTGAGGACGAGTCCTCAACTCTGCTCTATCCACATGGAAGGTCAAATAGGGGCTCTTGTGAGACAAGGCCGCCAAATCGGACACCCGCCTTGCAGATGCCAAGGCCAACAACATGACCACCTTCCAAGTGAGAAATTTCAATTCAACCGTTTGAAGAGGTTCAAACCAGTGAGACTTCAGGAACCGTAACACCACGTTAAGGTCCCAAGGTGCCACTGGGGGCACAAAAGGAGGCTGGATGTGCAGCACTCCCTTTACAAAAGTCTGGACTTCTGGGAGAGAAGCCAATTCCTTCTGAAAGAAAGTAGACAGGGCCGAAATCTGTACTTTAATGGAGCCTAACTTCAGGCCCATATCCACTCCTGTCTGAAGAAAGTGGAGAAAACGTCCCAGATGGAAATCTTCCGTAGGAGCATTCTTGGCTTCACACCAAGAAACATATTTCCTCCAGATACGGTGATAATGTTTTGCCGTCACCTCCTTCCTAGCCTTTATCACAGTAGGGATGACTTCCTCCGGAATACCTTTCCCAGCTAGGATTCGGTGTTAAACCGCCATGCCGTCAAACGTAACCGCGGTAAGTCTTGGAACACGAAGGGCCCCTGTTGTAACAGGTCCTCCCTGAGAGGAAGAGGCCATGGATCTTCTGTGAGCATCTCCTGAAGATCTGAATACCAGGCCCTTCGAGGCCAATCTGGAACAATGAGGATTGTTTTCACTCTTTTTTGTTTTATGATTCTCAATATTTTTGAGATGAGTGGAAGAGGGGGGAACACATAGACCGACTGAAACACCCAAGGTGTCACCAGGGCGTCAACCGCTACTGCCTGAGGGTCCCTTGACCTGGCACAATACCTCCGAAGCTTCTTGTTGAGGCGTGACGCCATCATGTCTATGTGAGGAATTCCCCAAAGACTTGTTATCTCTGTAAAAACTTCTTGATGAAGTCCCCACTCTCCCGGATGGAGATCGTGTCTGCTGAGAAAGTCTGCTTCCCAGTTGTCCACTCCCGGAATGAAGACCGCTGACAGAGCGCTTACGTGATTTTCCGCCCAGCGAAGAATCCTGGTGGCTTCCGCCATCGCCACTCTGCTCCTTGTCCCGCCTTGGCGGTTTATATGAGCCACAGCTGTGACGTTGTCTGATTGAATCAGAACCGGTAGGTTGCAAAGAAGATTCTCCGCTTGTCGTAGGCCGTTGTATATGGCCCTTAATTCCAGTACGTTGATGTGTAGACAAGCCTCCTGGCTTTACCATAACCCCTGAAAATTTCTTCCTTGTGTGACTGCTCCCCATCCTCGGAGGCTCGCGTCCATGGTCACCAGAACCCAGTCTTGAATGCCGAACCTGCGACTCTCTAGAAGTTGAGCACTTTGCAGCCACCACAGGAGAGACACCCTGGCCCGGGGGGACAGGCTTATCTTCTGATGTATTAGTAGATGGGACCCTGACCACTTGTCAAGGAGGTCCCACTGAAACGTCCTTGCATGAAACCTGCCGAAGGGGATGGCCTCGTAGGCTGCCACCATTTTTCCCAGAACTCGAGTGCATTGATGAACAGACACTCTTTTTGGTTTTAGCAAGTCTCTGACCATGTTCTGGAGGTCCTGGGCTTTTTCCATCTGGAGAAAAACCCTCTACTGTTCCGTGTCCAGAATCATGCCTAGGAATGATAGTCGAGTCGTTGGAATCAATTGTGACTTTGGCAGATTGAGAATCCAACCGTGTTGCTGTAGCACTCTCAGGGAGAGCGACACGCTCTTCTGCAATTGATCTCTCGATCTTGCTTTTATCAGGAGATCGTCCAAGTATGGGATAATTGTGACTCCCTGCCTGCGCAGGAGCACCATCATCTCCGCCATCACCTTGGTGAAAATTCTCGGGGCCGTGGAAAGCCCAAACGGCAACGTCTGAAACTGGTAATGACAGTCCTGTACAGCGAATCTCAGGTACGCCTGATGAGGAGGATATATGGGGACATGAAGGTATGCATCCTTTATGTCGAGTGACACCATAAAATCCCCCCCTTCCAGACTGGAGATAACAGCCCGGAGCGATTCCATCTTGATTTTTAACTTTTTCAAGTACAGGTTTAGGGATTTTAGATTTAAAATGGGTCTGACCGAACCATCCGGCTTCGGGACCACGAACAGGGTCGAATAGTACCCTTTCCCCTGTTGGACTAGGGGAACCTTGACAATCACTTGCTGTTGACACAGCTTTTGAATTGCAGCTAACACTACTTCCCTCTCTGGGGAAGAAGCTGGCAAGGCCGACTTGAAAACTTGGCGAGGGGGAACCTCTTCGAATTCCAGTTTGTAGCCTTGGGATACAATATCCATCGCCCAAGGATCCACGTCTGACAGAACCCAGACCTGGCTGAAGAGTCGAAGACGCGCCCCCACCGGTGCGGACTCCCTCAGTGGAGCCCCAGCGTCATGCGGTGGATTTAGTAAAAGCCGGGGAGGACTTCTGCTCCTGGGAACTAGCCGAAGCAGGTGTTCTCTTCCCTCTACCCTTACCTCTGGTGAGGAAGGATGAGCCCCGACCTCTTGTGGACTTATGCGACCGAAAGGACTGCATCTGATATTGTGGTGTTTTCTTTTGCTGTGGGGGAACAAAAGGCAAAAAAGTACATTTACCCGCGGTAGCTGTGGCAACCAGGTCCGCGAGACCTTCCCCAAATAAAATTTCACAAAAACTCCATATGCTTCTTTGAATCGGCATCACCCGTCCATTGGCGGGTCCACAGGGCTCGCCTAGCAGAAATCGCCATGGCGTTGGCTCTCGAACCTAGCAGCCCAACGTCTCTTCGAGCGTCTCTCATATATAAGACTGCGTCTTTAATGTGACCTAAGGTCAATAAAATGGTGTCCCTGTCTAGGGTATCAAGGTCAGCTGACAAGGTATCTGTCCAAGCTGCAACTGCGCTACATACCCATGCCGATGCTATTGCCGGTCTGAGTAAAGCACCCGTATGAGTATAAATAGATTTTAATGTGGTTTCCTGTCTGCGATCAGCAGGATCCTTGAGGGCTGCCGTGTCTGGAGACGATAGCGCCACCTTCTTGGACAGGCGCGTTAAAGCCTTGTCCACCCTGGATGAGGATTCCCAGCGTACCCTGTCCTGTGCTGGGAAAGGATACGCCATAAGAATCCTCTTGGGAATCTGCAGTTTTTTGTCTGGAGTTTCCCAAGCTTTTTCAAATAACTCATTCAGCTCATGAGACAGGGGAAAGGTTACCTCAGGTTTCTTTTCCTTATACATGCGCACCCTCGTGTCAGGGACAGAGGGGTCATCTGTGATATGCAAAACATCTTTTATTGCAATAATCATATAATGAATTCTTTTGGCCACCCTTGGGTGTAACCTCGCATCATCGTAGTTGACACTGGAGTCAGAATCCGTGTCGGTATCAGTGTCTGCTATTTGGGATAGGGGACGCTTTTGAGACCCTGAAGGGCCCTGTGACACAGTCCAATCCGTGGATTGACTCCCTGCCTTTTCCCTGGACTCTGCTTTGTCCATTCTCTTATGTAATAAGTTCACATTTGCATTTAAAACATTCCACATGTCCACCCAATCATGAGTCGCGTTGCCGACGGAGACACCACAATCATCTGCTCCACCTCCTCCTTAGATGAGCCTTCCGCTTCAGACATGCCGACACACGCGTACCGACACCCCCACACACACAGGGATATATCTATAAGGAGACAGTTCCCCAACAAGGCCCTTAGGAGAGACATAGAGAGAGCATGCCAGCACACACGCAGCGCCAATTGACAATGGAAACAGAATTCCCAGATAATAGCGCTTTTATATATAATAAATCGTGTAATACACTCATAGCGCCTTACAAGTGTGCCCCCCCCCCCCTCTTTTCAGCCCTGTGACACCGTGTTCAGCAGGGGAGAGTCCGGGGAGCCAGCTTCTCTGCAGTGCTCTGTGGAGAAAATGACGCTGGTTAGTGCTGAGGGACCAAGCTCCGCCCCCTCCAGCTGTGGGCTTCGGTCCCGCTCAATTTTATAAAACTGGCGGCGGATTTATACACTTACTGCCTCCGCAGCCTATATCCATATTGCCAGACTTAACTTTTATATTGCTGCCCAGGGCGCCCCCCCTGCGCCCTGCACCCAACAGTGCCTGGTAGTGTGTGTAATGTGTGGGAGCAATGGCGATCTGAAGTCTTCTGCCGCCTTAGAAGTCTTCTTTTCTTCTTATACTCACCCGGCTTCAATCTTCCAGCTCTGTGAGGAGGACGGCGGCGCGGCTCTGGGACGAACGGCGGGGGGAGACCTGCGATCCGACTCCCTCTGGAGCTAATGGTGTCCAGTAGCCTAAGAAGCAGAGCCTATCAGTTAAGTAGGTCTGCTTCTCTCTCCTCAGTCCCACGATGCAGGGAGCCTGTTGCCAGCAGTGCTCCCTGAAAATAAAAAACCTAACAAAATTATTTTTCAGAGAAACTCAGGAGAGCTCCCCTGTAGTGCACCCAATCTCCTCTGGGCACAGGATCTAACTGAGGTTTGGAGGAGGGGCATAGAGGGAGGAACCAGTGCACACCCATTCTAAAGTTCTTTATAGTGCCCATGTCTCCTGCGGAGCCCGTCTATACCCCATGGTCCTTACGGAGTCCCCAGCATCGTCTAGGACGTAAGAAAAAAACAACAAACATGTGTCTCACCAATACCCCAGCTTGGAGGGGGGGGGGGGGGGGGGGGGGGACTCAATTGTAAGTACACTGAACAGCATCGTGCATGTTAAATATATATGCATCGTTTCCCAGCTCTTCTCCTTGGGGACCACTAACAGTGCATGTTTACAGATCTCGTAAACATCACACGTGAAATTATTAGCACCACCTGTGGCTATTTTAAAATGTGCCAAGCCAGTAATGAAAACACCTGTGCACCAACTTGGAGATCTGGAAAACATGCAATGTTAAGGGCCCTACACATATAAAGATCCGCCGGCGAGCTTCCCGACGGCGGATACAGGCGACCCGGAGGCGGGGGGGGGCAGTGAAGTTTCTTCACTCCCCCCCATCACCCGGCTCCATTGAAGTGCAGGCAAATATGGACGAGATCGTCCATATTGGCCTGCATGCACAGCCGACGGGGCACCAGCGATGAACGAGCGCGGGGCCGCGCATCGTTCATCGCTGGTGCCTCCACACTGCACGATATGAACGTTATCTCGTTCATTAATTAATTCAAATCTTTCAGTCAAATCGCCCAGTGTGTGGGGCCTATTAGAGGTTCCAGAAGATTCTTTTAATCAGTGATTTTATAACCAGAGTTGGATTGGATTATTATAACCAACACAGTAATGCCCCTTGCACCATATTATGCCCCATACAGTAATGCCCCTTGCACCACACAGTAATGCCTCTTACATCATATTATGCCCCACACAGTAATCCCTCTTGCACCAAATTATGCCCTTTGCAGTGCACCATATTAAGCCTGCCAGCCTCACATAATAATGCCCCACAACCACTACCTGCTCGTTGTCAGGGGTCTCACACTACTGTCACCGCAGCCTTCCTTTAGCGGCAGCCGTCCCTCGGTCCCGGAACTTCAAGCGAGTGACTAGTAAATGTCACTCCCAAAATCGCTGCTGCTGCCTCCTCCTGCATCCTTCAAAACTGTGGCGGTCGGCATTTTGGGAGGGACATTTTTTTAATAGTATTTCAAGCGGACAGCCAGACCTCATGAAATAATATGCAAACATTGGCCGCAGGCGCCCAGCCATAACAATGTCCCTGTACACAGCTATGCATGCAGGTCCGGGGACGGCCACGGAGGAAAACAAATGTCCAGGAACCAACCCAGCTTAGTGCTGCGCTACAACTAATTCCTTATAAAACACTGACGGCTACCCACAGGGCAGCTCTGATAAGGGAACAGGGAAGGCAGTTGTTGTAATGCATCAGAGAAAGACAAAAGTGGAACTGCTTGCCGTGTTAGGCCCATCACAGTCACACATGGGAGCCCCCCGAGCCTTAATCTGGCTGATTATAAAACTACAACCTTTACCAAATAAACTGCCTCATTATCTAAATGTATTCTGCATTTTTCTCCACAACCTTCAAAAATAGGAAAGCGTTTTCTCCATCCTGGCTTGGATGTTATATATAATAGCTCAGTTTATATAATCCTATCCAACACACACAGAACATATGAACAGTTTATCAAAGACCACCATAAATGAGCAACTTTGTCTTTTTAAACAAATACTCTTATACCCCTTTCAGACCGCCAGCTTGTAACCCGGGTTACTGCACATGAGCGCACATAGACTGGGTTGCTGTGCGGTCTGAAAGAGCCCAGGAGAAATATCCTGGGTAGCGACCTGGGTTGAATACAGCTTCAACCCGGGTCGCTGTGTGGTGTGAACGGGTTGCCGGGGTCGATGCGACACGTTTCCCGTCCACACTGTATGAGAGGTCGGCGCATGAATATCATCTGATCTCCAAGCGCCGCCTCTGCGTACGTCACCACTGGCATCACCAACCTGGCAATATGCTGGGCTGGGACGTTAGTGTGAAAGGGGCCTGAGGCGGGTTGCACCCTTCCCGTGTATGGCTCCCAGGTGCGACCCACCTATTGCGGTCTGAAAAGGGTATTAGTTAAAAATACTCTAAGGAAAATAAGAAACTTAAACATTCCAAGTTAACCATTTCAACGATATAAAAAATATATAATAGACACTTTTGTCCACTAGCCTACATTGTAGTAACTTAAAGAAATAAACTATAAATAAAACAAAATTAAAATAACAAAACTATAAATAAAAAAAATGAAAAAATATTTTCTTAGTAAATAAAAATGACTCCAGCTAGAGTTATTGCTCTGCTGAATGCCGAGGCTTTCTGTAATTGCTGCATTGTGTGAAGACTCCAGCTAGACTAACCGGGTTTAGTATGAATTACCTGCGGACGGGATCCCTGCTGTCATGAACTTAAAGAAATCAACAAAAGATAAGAAGGCATCATGGTACAGCAACCAGCTGCTGTGCCAAGTATGTACAGTACAATGCATATCAAAAGATGACACAGGTGGAACAGCCTAATCAATAATGCATGAATGTACATAGATAATTTAGAGATATATTATGTGACTGTCTACAGAATGCGAGAACTACGCACCCACACAACATCCATCTAGTCCAAATTTACCACACAGTATGCAAGGACTAGATTGTAAGGACAGATAATAGTCAAGGATTTGCATGTATATTTTACAAGCATGGATGTAGATACTTTGCAACCCTACCTAGGAGTGGGTGGGGTGGGGGGGATTATTCACAGATTGTTTGGGTTTCCATCACAGGCTATAACCTGCCATCACTGCTGCTAGTACTGGCCACCAAGCACTCGCCAATTGTGTCTTCTCCAAACCTATGAGGATACCCAGCACCTCAAAATGCTAGAAGCTAGGTGGCTGCAGCACCACTACATGGTTCCTCTGGGAAGCGGTTAAAATACTGCTAATCAGGATCCCAGTGGTCACAATGCTGAAGCCGGGATCCCGACTAGTGGTGAAATGCTGCTGCCGGAATACCGGTGACACAGGCTGTTCTCCCTCTCTGGGTGTCCACGACACCCATAGAAGTTAACAGAACCTGTGACAAGGGCAGCGAGCGCAGCAAGCCCGCAAGAGGCATTCTGGCGAACAGGATCCCAATGTTGGAATCATGACAGCAGGGATCCCGTCCGCAGGTAATTCATACTGAACCCGGTTAGTCTAGCTGGAGTCTTCTGAATGCTTTGCACAATGCAGCAATTACAGAAAGCCTCGGCATCCAGCAGAGCAATAACTGTAGCTGGAGTCATTTTTATTTACTAAGAAAATATTTTTTCATTTTGTTATTTATAGTTTTGTTATTTTCATTTTGTTTTATGTATAGTTATTACTTAATGGATAGTATAATGGAACAAAGCCTTGCAGACCCTTTACTAGGCAACCCTGCTTGTGCACTGTTCAGTTTCACTGTGGACCTGAAAATAGGTCTTCATTGTGTAGATCTTCTTTTCTTATGGCATAATGGTGTCATTTTATTGAAGTGTTCCATAATTATACCAACCATCTCGTAAAGCCCAAGTCAACACTAGCATTATAAAGACATATAACGCAACTGATATATTATAGGAGCCTTTTAATAAAAAATAAAATAAAAAAATCGAACATAAAAAATATGTTGGCTGCCAGGCAGAGAAGATGTGCCTGGTGAGCTACCCAATAGGGACTAGTATCCACCACCCCTGGATCCTGCAATTCGTCTGGAGAAGCGATATGGGGGCTATTCAGAGATGGACGCAGATCTTGTTTCCACAGCATAATCTGCATCCATATACTCACAAGCTGGGGGCCGCCGAGCACAGAGCAAGGCCGCCCAGCATGTGTGTTGCGCCGCAATTTAATTGCGAATGCATCAAATAGGAGGACAACACTGCCGCAGGCTGTCAGGCGCCATCTCTTGTTTCGCAGCAGCTGCGTGTGACGTCACACAGCCGCCCTGAAAACACTGTAGACACACCTGCATTCACCAGACCACTCCCTGAAAACGCTGCGTCGGCACTTCAACTACTGTGGAACTGCACATCCTAGCATGCCCTGCCACAGTTATGAATTCATGGCATGCTGAAACTGAGCAGAGTATGCAGGAATGTGTCGTTCCACAGCAGCTGGTGTGCCGGATGTTGCCTACCCCTGCTCAAGGCATCCACTATCTGATACTGCCTGCAGTCCTCAATTCTAGGATCATCAAAAAATCAAACTAAGAAGTGGACTGCTTCTTAAGGCCACACACAATGGGCGATTTTGAGCTGAAAACAGCTCACTTTTGGTGTGTGGAGCTGCTTTCAGCTCAAAACCGCCCAGTGTGTATGCCCCGGCGATGAGCGCTGGTATTACCAGCAGATGAACGGCGCTGTGAACGTTTTTCCATAGCGTCCTCCTATGGAAAGTCGTTCACCCCCGCTGACATCGCTTGGCAGGGGTGGAAATCGCTCAGTGTGTATGCACTCTGCCTTTTTCAGCCCAGCGATGTCAGCGATCATCCCTGTGCATACACGCTGGGCAAAATGTGTATGCACCTTTAGATCTTCCTACCGACTCCATGGATGCTCAGCCTGCCCATGTTTTTTCCATGCTGTGTGCTGAGCCTGTGATCCACCCATTTGCCTGCCCTACTCGGTTCCTGCTGCAATCTCCTGCAGCTAATCTAGACCTCAGCATCAGCAACCACTGTTAACTCATAGAAACATAGAATTTGACGGCAGATAAGAACCACTTGGCCCATCTAGTCTGCCTTTTTTTTATCCTTTAGGTAATCTCAACCCTTTTTGAACCTTAATTATTTGTAAGGATATTCATATGCTTATCCCAAGCATGTTAAATTGCTCTACAGTCTTAGCCTCTACCACCTCTGATGGGTGGCTATTCCACTTATCCACTACCCTTTCTGTGAAATATTTTTTCCTTAAATTTCCCCTGAACCTCCCCCCCTCCAGTTTCAGTGTATGTCCTCGAGTTCTAATACTTCTCTTCCTTTGAAGAATGTTTCCCTCCTGAACTTTGTTAAAACCTTTGGTATATTTGAAAGTTTCTGTCATGTCCCCCCTTTCCCTTCTCTCCTCCATACTATACATGTTAAGATCTTTTAGCCTTTCCGGGTAAGTTTTGTGATGTAGGCCATGCACCATTTTAGTTGCCCTTCTTTGTACACTCTCTAATGTATTTATATCCTTCTGGAGATATGGGGGTCATTCCGAGTTGTTCACTCGTTATTTTTTTTCGCTACGGAGCGATTAGTCGCAAACTGCGCATACGCAATGTACGCAGAGCGCCTGCGCCAAGTAAATTAGCACAAAAGTTTGGTAATTTACTCACGGCGTAACAAAGTTTTTTCATCGCTCTGCTGATCGTAGTGTGATTGACAGGAAGTGGGTGTTTCTGGGCGGAAACTGGCCGTTTTATGGGAGTGTGCAGAAAAACGCAGGCGTTCGAGTTGCAAAACGCAGGAGTGGCTGAAGAAACGGGGGAGTGGTTGGACAAACGCTGGGTGTGTTTGTGACGTCAAACCAGGAACGAAAAGGATTGAGCTGGTCGCAATGGCTGAGTAAGTCTGGCGCTACTCAGAAACTGCGGGGTAATCGTTATGAGAAAATTAGCGAAGCTTTCGTTAGCAAATCTGCTAAAATACACTCCCAGTAGGCGTAGGCTTAGCGTGTGCAATGCTGCTAAAAGCAGCTAACGAGCGAACAACTCGGAATGACCCCCACATGGTCTCCAGAACTGGACACAGTATTCCAGATGAGGCCGCACCAATGACCTATTCAGTGGCATTATTACTTCTCTTTTCCTGCTACTGATTCTTCTCCCTATGCAACCAAGCATCTGACTTGCCTTTCTCATTGCTTTGTTGCATTGCTTTCCTGCCTTTAAGTCACTTGAAATAGTGACTCCTAAATCCCTTTCCTCCTCAGTAGTTTCCATTATAGTACCCTTGATACTATATTTAGCCTTTGAGTTTTTGAGACCCAAGTGCATGATTTAGCATTTTTTAGAATTAAACTGTAGTTGCCATGTTCTTGGCCATTTTTCAAGCCTAGCTAGGTCATCAATCATTTGTTTTACCCCTCCTGGTGTGTCTACCCTGTTGCATATCTTTGTATCATCTGCTGTCAAAGAGAGTCCCTTCAGGCAATCAGGGAGCGCCACGTCATGGCACTCTCCTGATTGGCTGTGCGCGCCTGAACTGTCAGCCAGGCTGCGCACTCGAGATACAATGTAGCGCATAGGCGCTCCATTGTATCCAATGGTGGGAACTTTGCGGTCAGCGATAGACCACAAGAGTGACCCCACATAACCTCGCGGTCTACCGCTGACCGCAAAGTTCCCACCATTGGATATAATGGAGCGCCTATGCGCTACATTCTCGAGTGCACCACCTGACTGACAGTTCAGGCGCGCACAGCCATGACGTGGCGCTCCCTGACTGGCTGAAGGGACCCTCTTTGACAGCAGTCACGGGTGGTCCCGCCAGTCGGGGAAAGGGGTCCCATGTGTAAACATGGGACTCCTTTCAGTGCGTGGTTCAGGTTCTTCGTTTTCTTTTTTTACTAAGTAAGTGGATTACAAACAAAGAAGAGTACCGATCTACACAGGATTGTTGTCAGTATAATTTTATTTACATGTACCCCGTGGAT
Organism: Pseudophryne corroboree; assembly: GCF_028390025.1. Lineage (NCBI taxonomy): Eukaryota > Metazoa > Chordata > Amphibia > Anura > Myobatrachidae > Pseudophryne > Pseudophryne corroboree. Next base: position 516,301,707 of record NC_086444.1, on the reverse strand, counting down.
TCTACGTGGAGAAGGGGACCGACTGCTTCGTGTCAACATAGGCAAGTATGTGTGTATGTAGGTGTGCATGTATGTAATAAAGTTGTACTGTCACGTGTGTGCGTTGTGTTTTTTTGGGGGGTATTTTTTTTTTGTAGTAGAACTACAGGTACCAGCGGGCCTGTTTCCCCCCCGCATGCTGGTACTTGTGGTTCTCCAAGTACCAGCTTGCGGGGGAGGCTTGCTGAGACTTGAGGTTCTGCTGCATAAATCAATATTCTTTTTTTTGTCACAAAAGGCTATCAGCCCCCCATCCGCCGACCTTGGATGGGGGGGGGGCAGCCTCGGGCTTCACCCCTGGCCCTTGGGTGGCTAGGGTACCCCGGCCAGGGGTGACTAGTTGGGGATTTAATGCCACGGCCGCAGGGACCTATATAAAAGTGTCCCCCAGCTGTGGCATTATCACTATGACTAGTGGAGCCCGGTGCTGGTGGAAAAAATACGGGGGACCCCTACGTCTTTTGTCCCCCGTATTTTTTGCACCAGAACCAGGCGCAGAGCCCGGTGCTGGTTGTTAATATATGGGGTAACCCCTGTCAATTTTTTTCCTGTATTTTTACAACCAGGACCGGCTCAAAGAGCCCGAGGCTGGTTATGCTTAGGAGGGGGGACCCCACGCATTTTTTTTTCAGGATTTATTGAACACTTTTGTGCCGTCCATGAAGTCGAATCCAGGCCGCCCCCTATCCGTCAATTGGTCCGTTTTTCGACAGCGGGACTGTCGTATCCGTTATTTATTGAATATGTTGAATTCGGGTCCCGGCGGTAGGGTTTCGCCTGTCGAATTGTGTCGAATCCAAAAACGGTCGAATTCCAGCCGGGATTCGACCGCAATTGAATATACCTCTGTGTCTTCACTTCCCCATATCTGCTCCCACTGTTATAATTTGGACTCTAACTTTCGTATTACTGGATTCAACTTTATGCTGCAAACTTGTTTTGTACATGATTGTACATGATTCAGCATTTTGTTTTACGCCATTTGCTCAATCTGCCACTTTCACTATATAAATCATTTTTTTCTGTTTAAATTATGTTGTATTTCTAAATGGCCTATGTGAATACTGCAACCTGTCGCTCCTTACTGCAGTATCATGGACACCACCTTAGCTGTTCTTTTCACCTGCACAGGTAAATATCCCGGCCAGTAGGTAGGACACTACAATTCCTGACGAAGCCTCCCAGGTGAAACGTGCACGTCGGACACACAGCGTATGTGCACGTCACCCTTACTGCTACCGCTGCCTCTGAGTACGGACCCGGGACCCAGCTACTGCCGCCTCTGAGCACGGACTCGGGAATTAGCGTTGAGCCGCACGCTGCCAGCAGCGGCTTCACACGCCGCTCTGACTGATTGACGGTGAGCGGAGAATCACGGCTATTAGACCGGTCTTCTAGCATCCCGGAGTGACGGATACTTTGTTCACTCCTGCGGCTCCTGCATAAGCGTTTGATTTGGAGGGGGAGACTCGCAGATTCCCTGACTGACAAATAGCCTCCGTTACCCTACTTAAGGGAGCTGGACTGTGGGAGCACATTTATCATTTAACCCGGGAGTACAGTGTCAGGTGCATCTGAAGAAAAACAGATTCTGGAAAATCTGCAGCAGATAAGTTTAATTATCTCTTATTTCACTTTCAATAGCAGTAAATAGCACATAATTCAATGGAGATTTATATCTAACAATATAATGGAAAATGGATATCGATATATAGAAGTTAGGGAAGTATAATCTCCTATTCCTAGTTATGATAACTGGTGACGTGCATACAAGACGCTGTCTGCAAATAGGATGCAATTCTGTTATTTCTGCAAATATGATGCAATTTTGATATTACCACTGCTTGCAAATATGATGTAATTTTGATATTACCACTGCACATGTACCAAGTTTAATATAGTCTTTTCTATTTAAATGACCCCAACCTTTTTGGAAGATTAATATTGTGTTCATTTCAAATAATAACAGAATATAGGAGGGTGAAATGGCTAGACACTTGGTTACATGATATGTTATTATATCATCCATGAACACACTCTTAAGGATATATTTTGTACCAGTTATATGATTTTTCTTACCTCAGTGCTCTCTCATCGGCTTAACTCATCTATTGAGATACCGACAGCAGAAGCACACTTTTTCATTTTGCATAAACGCCCAAAGGATCCTCTCATCTTTAATTCGATGTCGATAGATATGATTGAGGACAGTAGAAATCCTGGATGTTATTGCATATGAAATCTGTATTTCTTAGAGACCTTCTGGTCAATTGTATCATTTAATACTTATTATCTGTATCCGCAATTTCTATAAGAGGAATTTCTTTGTTTCTTCTGATTTTTGAGTGTTTTCTTTGGATGTTACAGTTTAAAATTGTGACCGATTGGTCATACAGAGATAACATTTGATATTTTATTATAACATTGTGGTTATTATCATAATCATTATTATTATTATTTTTCAATGGGCCTATAAGAATTAAGCTATACAGGTGCAATATACTGATTAGGGACCTCTCCCCTGCACTCTCATTAACTTTGCCCTTAATTGGGCAGAAAAAGTTAACAGCAGATACAGGTCTTGGGATTGGTGCATATGCTCCAGGTGGTTCTCTCATTGGAAATTCGATGCTTTCTAGCAGATTCCCAAAAGCAGAAACCAGGCATTTAGTCACCTATTTTTCCCTATCTTCCTTCTGACATTTTTCTACATTTTTCTTTCTTTCTTTATATTGTGTTATATTTTTATTTGGTTAAATAAATGCACACTTGTGATTGGCTGACAAATTCGGCCTTATTTTATACATGGTTATTTAGAAGTGTGTCTCGATAGCCGCTTTAATTGCCTTACATGCAATTTTGGGAACCATCAATTGCTATACTACATAAATGACTTTTTTTACACAGGATAGATGTCAAAAAGTGCATTTTGAAACCTTGTTTCTAATAATAGGCAATTGAGTGGTTTCTTTATAACTAACCATTGGCAGGAGATTGACCAGATACTGATACTTATATATCAACTGTTACAATTAGGACACAATGTGGTCGATTCTATTCGGCAACTTAAGAATAGCGTCGGGAATTAGCTCCCGACGCTATTCAATTCAGCTCCAGTTAAGTCGGCGATGTCCCGTTCTCGCCGACTTAACAGGTAGTTTTGTCGGGAGAACGGGCATTCTCCGACTTAACTACCAGCGGCGATGCTGATTCCCGACAGAATCAGCCTCGCGCCGGCCGCGAGGCAGCACTTTTGTCGGGTTTCTTCTCTCATCCCCCGAGGATGAGAGAAGAATTCCCGACAATTGCGGGTCACTAGCAGCTGAATTGAATAGCGTCGGGAGCTAATTCCCGGCGCTATTCTTAAGTTGCCGAATAGAATCGACCCCAATAATTGATAGTCAGAAGGCAGTGATAGGGAGAATCTTTAGAGGCATAGTCAGTTACACCTTAAATTATTTCAATTGTGAATATATGTTATATGTTAGTATGTTAATGTGAGTCCAATTTCTATAAATAAAAGTTAAGTTTTAGATTATTTGTAAGAGTGCCCCATAAAAAAGAGTTGTCTTTTCTCTTTCTTTGCATATTATGTGATTTGTTCTCCACAACTTTAGGGAGCACCGCCGGCTGTTTTCTACTTGCTAATGTAGAAATTTGTTTTTCCCATAAAGAGGGTATCTTATTATTATTTTTCTGTATTCCGGTTTATCTATACATAGTACCTGTATTAGGGTAGCCCAGTGCGCTTTTTTTCCCACACAACCAGTTTAGTGTCGCCTGTTCTTTTCTCTGTAATTTCCCACTGCATGTTACACTTCTGTGAATTGCTCATCTGCCCCATTGTAACCAAAGTAGTGCACCATAGATGGCTGCATTGCCTGGTAATTTATAGGGCAGGATGAGCAGCCCACTGACTTATCTATGCAGTAGGTATCCTGTTCGATGTTCATTTTATCCTTGTATGACTTATCTCTAGTGTTCACTCTAGGAGTGAAAAGGGGCAGGGCGCCGGACTCAGGGGGGCACATGTGCGCGCGTCAGAAATGGGGGCACGGCCACGCAAATTAGGGGGTGTGGCCACACCTCCATCATTTTAGGGGGCGGTGCGGCCCACAGACGCTACTATAGAGAGCGTCTGTGGCCGGCGACGTCACTGTTGGGGGCGTGCCCAGCACCTCCGTCGGTGCTGGGCTTCCCCCAGCCCTCTCCCAATGCGTGTATGGATGCCGCGCGCATGCGCACGGCATCTATACACGCCGGGAGGGCAGGGAGCGGGCGGCTGTTCTAGCAGGGCGCCGCAAAAGGGGCAGGGCGGGTTTTGCCTGTTAAAAAACGGGCAGGGCGCGGCGCCCTGCTAAAACAGCCTAGAGTGAACACTATATCTCCATGAAGGCTTATTTTAAAATTGTATCCAATGTAGTGCACCCAACATGGCTGTCACATCTGGTACTCTGTGTAAAATGAAAAATGCTGGATTCTGATGAACTTACAAGGAGCTCACCTACTATTTCTATCTCTCCTAGTATGTGTCATTAGTTCCAAGCATTGCCTACTCGGTCTAGTTCAATCCTAGGTAGCATGCCTAAAATGGCTGCCTCATCTAGATCCTTCTTAGGTAGTATGAATAATCCTTGCAACTGATGACCATAACGGCTGCCAGTCCCTTTGTATTATCTTCATGGTTTTTGTATTTCATGCAAAGCTAAACCTCCTTATTATGTCCATAGTTTACGTACTGTGTCATCATGTACATACTATTATTTTTGAAGCGCCTTGAGTCCTATTTGAGAAGCCGCGCTATATAAAGAAATAAATTATTATTATTATTATTATAAGTAATAAAGTACTTGTGCAATATTCTCTCTATTTTACTCATATAAATGAATTATTTCAGTTTGAATAAATTCGATTCTGCAATTTAAACGTAGAGTGAAAAGCAACCATATGATCCCATCCTTTATTTACACCTTAGATATTCGTTCTTGTGAATTCACCAAATATGCCCATGAGGTTTGCAAAATGCACAAAAAAGGAGGAGATTTATGGTAGACTTATATGGTTAAATCTCTTTCTGAGAGGTACAATGGATTCCACAGGGAATAACATCGGGGTGTGGAGTTGGATCTTGATCCGAGGCACCAACAGGCTAAAGCTTTGACTGTTCCCAGGATGCACTGCACCGCCTCCTCTATAGCCCCGCCTCCAGGCACTGGAGCTCAACTTCGTTAACCAGCCCAATGCAGTAGCAGGTAAAATAGAGATGGTAGAGGTTAGCCATATAGAACCACATTCTCACGACAGGAGAAGGTACCAGCGGCTAATACCATACAAACCCAAAGAAGCTAAGTGTGTCAGGGTGGGCGCCCTGTGGAATCCAGTGTACCTCGCAGAAAGATTTAACCACGGTAAATCTACCATAAGTTAACAGACAACTTAACAAACTTGGTGCAGTGGATGCAACAGAAGTGCGCCCCCTATGCCTCTGGACTCCATAGCAATGGCACTCCCTGCACCCAATACAGCTACACCGTTTCCTACAACACATTACATGTTAGATGCATTAAGCAAGTTTTCAATATATATATATAATATATATATATATATATATATATATATATATATATATATATATAGATATATATAGATATATAGATATATAGATAGATAGATAGAGATTGCAATACACAGAGGCACTCCGGGACTTCAAAATTGGTGAAACAATGTGGTGATTCAATTCAACGTTTCGGGGTACTGCCCCCCGTCATCAGGACACACACACATCCCGACGGGTAGGGGGGGCAGTACCCCAAAACGTTGAATTGAATCACCACATTGTTTCACCAATTTTGAAGTCCCGGAGTGCCTCTGTGTATTGCAATCTATATCAAGGGGTCGACTGGCCCAGTGAGAGCACCCTGGCCAGTCATTTGAAAGCTATCCAAGGAGTGCCAGCTTGTGGAGGTTATTCACACACACACATATATATATATATATATATATATATATATATATATATATATATATAATATCTGTATATATACACACACACACACACACACACACACAGAGCCGGCCCTAACCAATATGATGCCCCAGGCAAGATTTTGGCTGGTGCCCCCTAGCACCACCGCTGGTTCTACCTCTGACCTTGCACCTCTTTCCCAGCACGATCACCCCTCACCCATAGCAGTCTTTGTACCCCCTATATTTTAAATAGGAACAGTTCGCACATTTGACGCACAGCCCAAAAAGGGGCATCTTCTTGCTGGGAAGGGGCATGGCCACACAATAGTAACCCCAATTCCAATTACACCACACAGTACTGCAACTTTATTCACATTTTATCTTGCGATAGTGTCCATAATTCATATTACATCCCACAGTAGTATAACTTTACCTTCTAAACGTTACTCCTCACAGCAGAGCCCCTTATTCACATTACATCACACTGAATTGCTCCTTATTCACATTACACCACACCTTATTGCTCTTTATTCACATTAGACGACACAGTAGTGCCCTTTCTATATGCAACACCACATAGTAGAGCACCTTATACACATAATGTCACACATTAGTAATGCATTTATACACAATTCCACACAGTAATGCCCCTTACACATGAGACACATTAATGTCCTTATAAACATAATGCACCTTACACATTATGACAACCTTTATTAATGCCCTTTTACACATAATGTCCCTTACACATATGCCGCACATTATTAATGCCCTTATACACAAAATGACATACATAGTGCCCCCTACACATTTGCTGCACATTATTAGTGCCCCTATACACATAATGACACACATACAGTAGTACCCTGTTACACATATTCCGCACATTATTAATGCCCTTATACATATAATGACACACATAGTGGCCCTTTACACATATGTTGCACATTATTAATGCATTTTTACATGACACACATAATGCTCCTTACACATATTCCGAACACTACTGCACAACCAACCCACTCACATGCACACAGCACTCACACTTCCACTAACACTGTGACCTCTGCCTCTGCTTGGATACAGATGTGTCCTCACAAATCTTGCATCAATGCTAACGTCGGGCACCTTTTTTTAATGAAAATGCATCTTATTTGCATTGCTATGTGGCTAGGGCGCACAAGCAGATTCTGCTGATTAAACTGATATGCAGCATGCCTATATACTGTGTGATACTGTGGCTGTATCTGCATATGAAATGCTACATACAGAATATAGGCATGCTGCATATCATTTTAATCAGCAGAAGCTGCTGATGCCCCTAGGCATATCAAATGCCCTAGGCAATTGCCTAGTTTGCCTATGCCTATGGCCGGCTCTGCACACACATTATATTGGCTTTACCGACATCTCTAGATAGAGTTTGATTGCATAGGCTGAACGATGATAGTAGACTTTATTTAGCTTCCCAATTACAAGGTGGACTTTACTTAAATTATTTTCCTAATGGTAAATCCATCAGAATGGCTGGGTTACCAACTGATCTGTAGAGCAGTGTGTCTTGGATGTTTAAAATCTTTGGATAGTTGAGGGAGCTGGCATCCTTACCACCGTTCAGTGGTGGCCTTCTCTAGCACACACACGCACATTCTCATTCAGGCAGTTGCAATGCTCGAAAGGTGAAGGTGGAGCTAGCTGAGAGCTCGGCACCATGGAGGAGAGAGAGGTTGTGGCTACCGAAAGGAGAAGGTTTGTGTGCTATGGGATGGGGGCAATCGCCCTGACCGCACTCCTCTGGATCTGCCACTGCCATCATCTATCGTGGTCCCCCAAAACCAGAGACAGATCCTTGTATCCCTACTTTTACCATCCAATATCTCTCCTTTCAACAGCTGTCAAAATTGTGGTGACTAACGTTAAAATGAGCTGCATAAATAATACATCCATGATACTGGGCAGGTTTCATGCCAGGACAGTTTACAACTGTAAACAAAAAAACCTATACAGAGATAAATGCAATCAACAAAATATACCATTAATATTTTAAAGAAATACTTCTAATAAAAAGTACACCCAACGTTGTTTTGCATGATCATTTTTCTCACCAACAGAATAGTCAGTGTGAAAAAGATCTTAGAGAGTTTAGAAGCAGGGGTTCTGCTAATGAAATGTTACATCAGAGGTGATGAAACACAATACGTTCCCCACCCCCACTGACTGCGCGGAGTGAATGGGCTCATTGAAGAGTTGTGTGTGACAGATCTCTGCGAATCCTATTCACCAGCTCTTTAAACAATGCAGATCATGCAATGCACTGCTGAGAATGAGAAGTTGGCAGAAGAACTCGGAAGCAGACGAGCTTTAAAAAAGCTAATGAACAAGGTTCAGTTGAAGTGCTCTGAATACTACCAAGTGTACAGAGTTTGAATGTAAAGGAGCATTTCATGTTCATACAGCAACTTAACAATGCAAACGATACACCAAAAAACAAAGTTACAACACATCTACACAAGTCCAACTATGTAAGCTTCTTATAACTATGTAATCCTATGTTAAAATTATTATTGTAATCAAGTTTGCAGTTCAGTCTTGCAGGGAAAATGTTCTACCAGAGTTGAGAAGACAAGCAAACCATGCATTCACATTTTTGTAGCATTAGCCAAAGATTCCCACAAACTGTTAGTGTAACAGTGAGCAACATTAAATAATGTTGGTTAGAATTTTAAAATGAAAATTTTACAAAAACAGCAACAAATTATTTTTTCATTTTAAATGTAAAAGTTTTCCATCTTGCCCTAAAAAGTAACACGCAAAGCAATTTTCCTTTGCACTTGTCATAAGCTCCTGCGCTTTACCACCTACTGTGTCCTACAAATACTTTTGTATACAAGGTTGCTGAATGACACCATAGGAGGTTGTTCTTCAGATCAGAACGTTAGGAAACTGCTATTTAGAAATCTTCACAAACAGAGCCAAGTCTGCCCAAATACAAAAATATGATTATTTCTGAATGTCTATTGAAGGCCTACCTTTGTATCAAACAGTAAGATATGTTGTTCAATCTAATGGAAAATGAATGGATCGGTGGACGTACTTGGTCAGGTCACAGACTGAAGCATGCAGCCTGGTCAGAAGCTGACCACATATATGCAGATGTGGCAATTGGTCAAAAGTATATTCTTCATCCAGCTGGTTAAGTAAATCAGTGATTTTAGGTTCACAATGAGAAAATTTCTTCACAATGAGAAAATCACAGAAGAATTTATCAGTATACAGCAGTGGCGGAACTTGTGAGCAGAGCCGGCCCTAACCAATATGATGCCCTAGGCAAAATTTTGGCTGGTGCCCCCTAGCACCACCGCTGGTTCCGCCTCTGACCTTGTACCTCTTTCCCAGCACCACCACCCCTCATCCATAGCAGTCCTTATTTTGGTGTTTGTACCCCCTATATTTTAAATAGGAACAGTTCGCACATTTGGCGCACAGCCCAAAAAGGGATGTGTTTTTGCTGGCAAAGGGCATGGCCACACAATAGTAACCCCAATTCCAATTACGCCACACAGTACTGCCTCTGCTTGGATACAGATGTGTCCTCATAAATCTTGCCTCAATGCTAACGTCGGGAACATTTATTTTTTTATGAAAATGCATCTTATTTGCATTGCTATGTGGCTAGGATGCACAAGCAGCTTCTGCTGATTAAAATGATATGCAGCATGCCTATATACTGTATGAGACTGTGGCTGTATCTACATATGAAATGCTACATACAGAATATAGGCATGCTGCATATCATTTTAATCAGCAGAAGCTGCTGATGCCCCTAGGCATATCAAATGCCCTAGGCAATTGCCTAGTTTGCCTATGCCTATGGCCGGCTCTGCTTGTGAGTGGTGGGCACAGGTGCAAGTCTCTGAATCTGCATACAATGCTTCTATACAGCAGGCATGACTTTTCTCCATGCCAAGTTCCATTGTTATTATGTATACAAACTCAGTTGCACAGATATACAAGTGTCGGATATCAAATTACTCAGCATAGTATCCTGGTGTGTCCTAGTCAAATTGCGTTGCTATTAAGACACATTATTTGCAAAAAAAAGTTGCTAGGGACCTAGAGGCTCACTCATACCAGACATCTCATGCTGCGTGGCATATTGAGGCTAGATGTAGGAGGACACATCTGTATAAACTCATTATATGCATATAATGAAATTAAATTGAAAAAAAAAAGTAAAATGTAAGCGGAAAAAGTAAAAAATCCATTTATATGATTTCTAATCACACAAAAACGGTTTTGAATCGTTTTCTATAGTTACTGGTTAGCCCACTGTCAGTCCCTACATTGTTTATCTGGATTTTGCAAAATCCAACAGAACATAATTCTATTAACATATAGGGACAAATGTAATAGAGTGAGAGTTTCAGAAAGTGAGAGATTTGGTAAGGATGTTTTTGTTTTTTTAAAGTGGCAATCATTTACACTGCAAAACCAGGTTGATCTTGCTGTGTAAATGATTGCCACTGTATAAAAAAACAAAACAAAAAAAAAACCTGCAAAACCTTACCAAATCTCTCACTTTCTGAAACTCTCACTCTACTACATTTGACCCATAATGCCATTTAAAAGCTTACTTTTCGGAAAGTATTCACAGCACTTCACTTTTTCCACATTTTGTTATGTTACGGTCTTATTCCAAATGGAATAAATTCATTTTTTCCATCTAAATTCTACACACAATACCCCATAATGACAGCGTGAAAAAAGTTCTGGAGATTTTTGCAAATTTATTAAAAATAAAAAACTAAGAAATCACATGTACAGTGTATTCACAGCCTTTTCCAAACTGAGCTCAGGTGCATCCTGTTTCCACTGATCATCCTTGAGATGTTCCTACAGCTTAATTGGAGTCCACCTGTGGTAAATTCAGTTGACATGATTTGGAAAGGCCCACACCTGTCTATATAAGGTCTCACACTTGACAGTGCATGTCTGAGCAGAAGTCAAAGGAATTATCTGTAGACCTCAGACAGGATTGTCTCGAGGCACAAATCTGGGTAAGAGTACAGAAAAATATCTGCTGCTTTGAAGGTCCCAATGAGCACAGTGGCTTCCATCATCCGTAAATGGTTGAAGTTTGGAACCGCCAGGACGTTTCCTAGAGCTGGCCCGCCATCTAAACTGAGGGATCGGGGGAGAAGGGCCCTAGTCAGGGAGTTGACCAAGAACCGGGTCACTTTGTCAGAGCTACAGCATTCCTCTGTGGAGAGAGAAGAACCTTCCTGAAGGACAACCATCTCTGCAGCAATCCACCAATCAGGCCTGTATGAGAGAGTGGCAAGATGGGTTATGTGCCTAAACATAACCTCCCTGCAGCCCACTCTTGGGATCCAGACGATCGGGATTCCGGAACAGAGATGATGCTCCTTGTTGGGATGCCGGCATCGATATTTCAACAGTCGGGATCCCAACTGCTGGGATCCTGACCGGATCCCTGTTTAAGTACAGATGTGTACGGTTGAGCAAGGGACAGCTTTGTCTCGATTGGACAAGAAAGTCCTATTCACTTTTGCTCTACCATGCACACATGGGGTCACAACATTCAATGGGTGCGTTTTAAGGGGGGTAATGGGATGGGCTGGTCTAGCACATTTGAATTGCTTGATCCACGACAATGCTTCTAAAAAAGGTAGGTGGTTAGTATAAGGGGAAAATATTCCTTGCGACATACCTCACGCCATCTGTCTTGATTTAGACATAACACAAAATTCAAGGAACTGTCTCAACAGTCAATTCACTTGCCCAGACTGCAAGGACCACTGGGAGACATGACACGCTCTCTGCAGGGACCAGTGCTAATGCAAGTGTGTTTATAGGAGTCAGAGAGGGGTTTTATGCATCCAGGACATATGCGTTCTCCCTTTTGGCAAACTTAAAATGTTAAGAAGTATGATCAGTATTATAAAAAAAAAATTGTTCGTTATATAGTGGAGATATATTCTGCATATTAAAACCTTCCTTGTATGCATACTAGTATTTGCTAGTACAAGAGAGCTGACATGTATGGCTTTGAAGCTTTAAAGAGAATAATAGTAATAAAACAATAAACCATATATACACCTGAAATGGAAAGAATTGGAATTCTGCAGGTGCACAACGGTAGGATATGATGTCTAATCATGCACAAAATATGGGGTCTATTTACTAAGCCTTGGAGAGACATAAAGTAGAGAGATAAAGTACCAACCAACCAGCACCTACGGGAGGGTACACCCATCGTTATGACAGGCAATTGGGCCGATGATCAGCCCGAATTCCCTCCAGCCCGAACCATGCCAGATTGCCCGTATGCATTAGACAATGTAATGAAGGATGGAGCGACATCTTGTTCCATTGTTCATTACAATGCACCGGGTCGCACACAATATCTTCCAGTTGACCGCGAAGAACGGCAGACTGGACTATGTCACATACGATCTACGGGAGCCCGCAAGTGGGCACACATTAGATGATCAGCATGACTGGTCATTCCGATATAGTAAATTGTGCAGATATTTTCCTAATGTGTACCCACCTAAACTATCATTTTTCAAATACATACAGCTGTAGCATGACAGTTAGGAGCTGATTGGCTGGTACTATAGCTCTCTCCACAGTATTAGTAAATCGATCCCTAGGATTTTAAATCTTTTTTTTTTTTCTATAGTTATAGATCGGTTAGTTGTAGCTTATGTAGACTTTAGTAAGCCTTTTGACACGGTCCCACATCACAGACTGTTAAATAAACTTGAAAGCTTGGGATTGTAGTCTAAGATGGTTGAATGGAAAAGTTCTCGGTTGCAGGATAAAAAACAGAGTTGTAGTAAATGGAGTGCATTCAAGGGGGGAAGGTTTACTAATGGAGTACACCAGGGATCTGTACTTGGACCAGTGCTTTTTAATATCTTTATCAGTGAGATTGCAAATGGCAGCTACAGTTTAATGACAAAAAAAAAAAAATGCAAAATCATGCACGTGGGTCTCAAAAATCCAAAGGCTAAATATGGTATTAAACGGCACTATAACGAAAACTACTGAGAAGGAAAGGGATCTAGGTGTCACTTTTTCAGGTCACTTAAAAAGACAGGTAAGCAATGTAACAAAGCAATGAGGAAGGCTAGTCAGATGCTTTGTTGCATAGGGAGAGGAATCAGCAGCAGAAAGAAGTAATAATGCCACTGTATAAGTCATTGATAAGGGCTCATCTAGAATACTGTGTTCAATTCTGCTTCATTTAATATTTATTTCTAAATTTCTCAGCAAGAAGCTTTTATCGTAGAGGTACCATGAATAAAAATTTTTTTTTTATTTAAACCGTTTTTATTAAGGCAGCAGACAAAACAATAGTACAGTACATTTCCGAAAATAGGAGACAAAATCATTGCAAATCATGCATACCAATGAAGTACATTTTAAGCTCCTAGAACATAGAGAAAAGTTGTCTGTTTTGTAATAGCAAAATAAACATATAGAAAGAAACATTATAATAAAACAGCTAAGGCAAATATAGGAAAGAAGAGAAAGAGAGGAAAGGAAGGAGTGGAAAGAAGAGGAGAAACTGTGAAAGGTATGGATAGGCGAGAATATCTGCAGAGAGAGGATGGGTCCTATGGGAGAAGGGAGGGAGGACTTTTCCAATTAGAGATCTATAACATGCTGAGGAGATATCAGAATGAATAATGGGAGGAAAACTAAGTAGCTAAATAAGACCAATATACAGGTGACGAGGGAAACCAAATGGCTACAAAATTAATGGTTCTTCCCATTGAAAAGGAGACAAGGTCCTCCATTTCTAAAAAGTAAATCGATCCTTTTAAACCATAGTTTAATCAAAGGCGGTGAGGCGGATCTCCAAAGAGTCAGTATAACGGCCTTAGCAGCATTGCTAAGATGTCTCAGTAGAGAGCATTTCTAGGAATGTACACCCGCCGACGTGAGGTTGAGAAGCCAAAATTCTGGGTCCCTAGGAACCACATCTCCCACTATTAGCTCAGAGCATTTAAATACTTCCGTCCAAAATGGAATTATAAGAGGGCAGTCCCACCATATGTGCAAAAAGCTCCCTGGGGTACCTTTACATCTCCAGCAAAGATTAGAGAGAGAGAGGGAAACATTTTGTTAAGGACAAGGGGAGTCCTGTACCATCTATATATGAGCTTGTATAGAGTCTCCATTGTTGATAAAACATAAGGAGCTCGCCTGGGTGTTACGAAATATGGAGTCCCAATTGGGCTGTGTAGCTAATCTTGGCATTTCCCTCTCCCAGGAAGTCATGAAGGTAGGGGGTTGCGGAAACAGGTCTTCAATAATAAGCGCATACATTTGAGAAATAGTGTGTGTAGGCGATCTAGGAGAGACGCACAATTTTTCAAAAGTGATGAGATCCCTAGTTATATCAGAGAGATTCTTAGAAGATGTTATAAAATGGTGAACCTGAAGAATCTTCCAAAAATCAGGAATTGATATATTCCAAAGAAATGGAATATCTGAAAATGAGCGCACCCTGCCCGAACTCACCAGCTGACCGACCCTTAAAATCCCAGTCTCTGCCCACGGAGCAAGGCCATCCCATGGAGACCTGGAATAAATTCGGGATTATAAAGAAAGGAAGTTAAAGGGGACCATTTGGAGTATATATGGCTCCTAGACCTCAGCCTGTTCCAAAATTAAGCGCGGGGGAGACCGTGGGGTGGGCAACCTTCAGAAGGATAGGCAGCCATGGTGCGATTTCGATATAATGTGGGAGACATCCCTCCTCTAGAAGTACCCATTGTTTGCAGTCTTTGGCCCGTGTCCATTATAAAATTCTATTTAACTGCACGGTATGGTAATAGCTGGGAATATGTGGGAGCTGTTGACTCCCTTGGGGCTTCCTCCTAAATAAGATGTCGTGTTTAAATCTAGGTGTGTTACAGCCACAAACAAACGCTCAAATGAGATTCTGGATATCCCGGAACCACGGAAGAGGGATGTGTATAGGGAGGTTTGAAGAAAGAATAAATATCCTAGGGAGGGCATTCATTTTGACTACGTTAATTCTACCAAACCAAGATAATCGCAATTTCCTCCACCTCTGGAAGTCCAGACGGAGTTTCGTCAATAAAGGGCTAAAGTTCAAGGAGAATAGTTTGGATAAGTCGTTGGAGAGTAGCACCCCCAAGTATTTCAATTTGTGGTTTTTGTGGTTATGCCAGGCAAAAGGGAAAGAGCATTTCAAACCCGCAATCAGACCAGGAGAAGTGGTTAGGTTCATGGCGATGGATTTGGAATAATTTATCTAAAAATTAGAAAGGGCTCCGAACTTATCGAATTCTACCATCAGATTCGGTAATGAGGTGACCGGGTTTGAAATGAGAGCGAGTAAGTCATCGGCATACAGAGCCAATTTGTATTCGGACCCCCTCACTAGCAAACCGGAGATGTTGGGGTTAGCCCTGATGCTTCTAGCTAAAGCTTCCATGCATAAGACAAAAAGTAGCGGGGATAGTGGGCATCCCTGTCGTGTGCCGTTGGAAATAGAAAAGGAATTGGATAGGGAGCCATTAATCCTAATTTTGGCGGATGGGGAAGTGTAAAGAGATAAGATTCTATGGAGACAGGCGTTGCCAAGCCCTAGGTGTTTCAAGATGCCAGACAAGAAGTCCCAGTCCACCCTGTCAAACGCTTTTTCAGCATCGGTCGATAATATGATTGAGGGGGGCGTAGCTTGGCCAGCATGAATCATATTAAGCACTTTAGAGGTGTTGTCCCTGGCTTCTCGGCCCAGAACAAAACCGGCCTGGTCTTTAAGAATCAAACCGGGCAATAATAGTTTAAGGCGATTTGCAATTAGTTTGGCAAAGAGTTTTATATCTATGTTCAGCAGCGAGATCTGCTGGTAACTAGAGCAGAGACTGGGATCTTTGCCCTCTTTGGGTAAAACTGTGACATGGGCTTCAAGGGATTGTGGAGAGAAATGTGAATTTTCAGATATTCTTGTGAGAAGAGGGGTTAATTTCTCCTTGAAAGCTTTATAATAGGCAATGGTATACCCGTCAGGCCCGGACTTTTGCCGTTGGGTGAGGTATCAATAACTTTCATAACCTCCTCAGTAGAGAAGGGGGTGTCCAAACCTTCTGCCTCTTGTGTGGACAACGTAGGGAAGTCTAAAGTCCTTAAATAGTCCGATATAGCTGCTCGGTTGGATGACTTATCTGCCCTCCCAGACGGCCCGGAAAGGTTGTATAAGGCGGAATAATAGGCCCGGAAGGCCTTAGCAATTTGATGAGTCTCGTGTTGGGGCTGACCTTGACCATCTTTAATAGAGTGAATTGTGTGCCTCCCAAACAGAAATCTTAGAAATGTCATCTAGGTCATTAGTACTGATATAGGAGTCTAAGGCAGAGTCAATTTGAGAGCGGCATGTCGCGTCTTGCAAAAAAGTATCATTAAAACGCCAAGACCATTGGCGACGTGTATATGACGGGAGACGCATTGTAAGGTTAACAGGGGCATGATCTGACCATACTATTTGTCCTATAGACGCGTCATAAAGAAGATGTAGGTGTCGGTGACTTAGAAATAAGTAGTCAATTCTGGAGTATGTCTGATGGGGGTGTGAATAAAAGGAGTAATCTACCTCAGAAGGGTGTGTCAATCTCCATGTGTCGATCAGCTGGTGGTCAAGCAGGGCACGTCTCACCCTTCTATACTCCTTCTCCGGTCTATAAGAAATCTTTTTAGAGGTGTCGTGAAGGGGATCGAGGGTCCAGTTTAAATCGCCTCCCATCACTACCACTCCTTCAAGGAGAGGCTCAGCAGTTTCCAGAACCGAGGACAGAAAGGATGGCTGCTTATCATTGGGAGCATAAACATTCAAAAAGGAGACATGTTGATTATGTATATCACATTTAACTAGCAACCCCCTACCTTCAACTAGTCTGTGGGAAGTGACATTAAAGGATAGGCAGGTGGCGAGCCAGTAGAACAGCTACCCCTAATGTCTTACCGGAAGGGTTATTAGACATGAAAACATGAGGGTAATAGTGACATTTCAGTGACGGCGCGTGGCCCATCTTAAAATGTGTTTCCTTAATAAAAGCAACATCAACTTTCTCATCTCTAAGCCATTTGAGGAGTTTAGACCTTTTCTCAGGGATATTTAAACTTTTTACATTAAGGGTAGTTACATGTAAGTCATCCATCCCCATCATTACTCAAGTCCTAAGATATTTGCAGAAGTTATCCTTACAACAGATAGGTAGGGAGGGGAAAAGAGAGCACCAAGGATAGGTGATAGAGTGGAAAGGAAATCAAGGAAAGTAAAGAAAGAAGGTGCAGTGTGGAGAGCCACTCTGCAAAGTACATCAATACCTAACAAAACTAATAGCAATATTAGAAAAAGGACTGCTGCAAAAGGGACAGGAGCGGAATCCTGCCGACTCTCAGCCCAAAGAGACAGGGGATGCAGCATAATGGGGGTCCTTCAGGGGGCCAAGGACAGCGACCACCCACGGTACATAAGCTAACTGAATGCGAAAAATTACCAAGGAGTGAAAATGGGCATAGTATAACATATATAGAAAAAATATTTTCTTTAAACATTTCTTTAAACTTTCTTGAAAACTTTAAAAATATATAAAATAGGACTTTAATACCTACCGGTAAATCCTTTTCTCCTAGTCCATAGAGGATGCTGGGGACTCCAAAAGGACCATGGGGTATAGACGGGATCCGCAGGAGCTTGGGCACACTAAAAAAGACTTTGACTGGGTGTGAACTGGCTCCTCCCTCTATGCCCCTCCCCCAGACCTCAGTTATAGGAACTGTGCCCAGGAGAGACGGACATTTCGAGGAAAGGATTTTTGTTAAACTAAGGGCAAGAAACATACCAGCCCACACCACAAACATACCGTACAACTGGAGTAGTATAAAACCAGATAACAGTATGAACTAACAACAGCAACAAGCTGAACAAAACTGATACACAACCACGTGTAACCAAAAATAACCAGTATCAACCTAACTGCAAGGAACAGTCCGCACTGGGATGGGCGCCCAGCATCTTCTACGGACTAGAAGAAAAGGATTTACCGGTAGGTATTAAAATCCTATTTTCTCTTACGTCCTAGAGGATGCTGGGGACTCCAAAAGGACCATGGGGTCTATACCAAAGCTCCAGACCGGGCGGGAGAGTGCGGACGACTCTGCAGCACCGATTGAGCAAAGATGAGGTCCTCATCAGCCAGGGTATCAAACTTGTAGAACTTAGCAAAAGTATTTGAACCCGACCACGTAGCTGCTCGGCAAAGTTGAAGTGCCGAGACCCCTCGGGCAGCCGCCCAAGATGAGCCCACTTTCCTGGTAGAATGGGCCTTTACTGATTTCGGCAACGGTAGACCAGCCGAAGAATGAGCTTGCTGAATCGTATTACAAATCCAGCGAGCAATAGTTTGCTTAGAAGCAGGATTTCCAATCTTGTTGGAAGCATACAGGACAAACAGAGCCTCTGTCTTCCTAGTAAGAGCCGTCCTGGCGACATAAATTTTCAAAGCTCTTACAACATCAAGAGATTTTGGGACCGCCACAGCATCCGTAGCCACAGGCACAACAGTAGGTTGGTTAATGTGAAACGAAGAGACCACCTTCGGCAGAAATTGTTGCAGAGTCCTCAATTCCGCTCTATCCGCATGGAAGATCAAATAAGGGCTCTTGTGAGACAAGGCCGCCAACTCAGACAGACGCCAGAGCCAAAAGCATGACCACTTTCCAAGTGAGAAACTTTAAGTCAACCTTACGCAAAGGCTCAAACCAGTGAGACAAAAGAAACTGCAACACCACTTCAAGATCCCACAGCGCCACAGGTGGCACAAAAGGAGGATGGATATGCAGCACTCCCTTCACAAAAGTCTGAACCTCAGGAAGGACGGCCAATTCCTTTTGAAAGAAAATAGATAAGGCTGAAATCTGCACTTTGATGGAACCCAATTTCAGGCCCGCATCCACGCTTGCCTATAAAAAATGGAGGAAACGACCCAAATGAAACTCCTCCGCAGGAGCTGCTTTGGATTCACACCACGACACATATTTTCTCCAAATACGGTGATAATGTTTCGCCGTGACCTCCTTCCTAGCCTTAAGGAGAGTGGGAATGACTTCCCCGAGAATACCCTTCCGAGCTAAAATCTGGCGTTCAACTTCCACGCCGTCAAACGCAGCCGCGGTAAGTCCGGAAATAGGCAGGATCCCTGCAGTAACAGGTCCTCTCTTAGAGGAAGCGGCCAGGGATCTTCCACTAATAATTCCTGAAGATCCGGATACCAGGCCCTCCGTGGCCAATCTGGAGCGACGAGTATTGCCGGAATCCTTGTTCGTCTTATGATCCTCAGCACCTTTGGAATGAGAGGAAGCGGAGGGAAAACATACACCGACTGAAACACCCACGGAGTTTTCAGGGCGTCCACCGCACAGGCTTGGGGGTCCCTTGACCTGGAACAATACTTCGGAAGTTTCTTGTTGAGGCGAGATGCCATCATGTCTATCAGAGGAGTTCCCCGACGCCTTGTAACTTCTGCAAATACTTCTTAATGAAGAGCCCACTCTCCTGGATGGAGATCGTGTCTGCTGAGAAAGTCTGCTTCCCAGTTGTCCACGCCCGGGAGGAAGACTGCTGACAGAGCGCTTATGTGCTGTTCCGCCCAGCGGAGAATTCTTGTGGCTTCCGCCATTGCCGCCCTGCTCTTTGTTCCGCCTTGGCGGTTTACGTACGCCGCTGCTGTGATGTTGTCCGACTGGATCAGGACAGGAAGACCCTGAAGAAAACTCTTCGCTTGCAGGAGGCCGTTGTAAATGGCTCTTAACTCGAGAACATTTATGTGGAGAGAAGATTCCTGGCTTGACCATTTTCCCAGGAAACTTCTTCCCTGCGGGACTGCGCCCAGGTCTCGGAGACTTGCATCCATGGTCAGCAGGACCCAGTCCTGGATTCCGAAACGGCATCCCTCTAGAAGGTGAGACCTTTGCAGCCACCACAGGAGAGAGATCCTGGCCCTGGAAGATAGACTTATTTCCCGGTGCATGTGTAGGTGAGACCCGGACCATTTACCAGTAGGTCCCACTGAAACACTCTGGCATGAAACCTGCCAAACGGAATGGCCTCGTAAGCTGCCACCATCTTCCCTAGCACTCGAGTGCATTGATGAATCGACACTTTTGTCGGTCTCAAAAGCTCCTTGACCATGGTCTGTATTTCTAGAGCTTTGTCCTCCGGAAGAAAGACTCTCTGAAGCTTCGTGTCTAGGATCATGCCCAGGAAGGGCAGGCGAGTCGTCGGAATTAACTGAGACTTTGGCAAATTTAAAATCCAACCGTGATGTTGCAGAACCGTCAGGGAGAGTTCCAAATTCTTTAACAATTGTTCCTGTGATCTCGCCTTTATTATGAGATCGTCCAAGTACGGGATAATTGTGACGCCTCGCTTACGAAGGAGTACCATCATTTCTGCCATAACCTTGGTGAAGACCCTCGGGGCCGTGGAAAGCCCAAACGGCAACGTCTGAAATTGGTAATGACAATCCTGCACCGCAAATATCAGGAAGGCCTGATGCGGAGGATAAATCGGGACGTGTAAGTAGGCATCTTTTATGTCGACTGACGCCATAAAATCCCCCCCTTCTAGGCTGGAGATCACAGCTCGAAGAGATTCCATCTTGAACTTGAAAGTTTTCAAGTATGGATTGAGGGATTTTAGGTTCAGAATCGGTCTGACCGAACCGTCCGGCTTCGGTATGACAAAGAGCTCGAATAGAACCCTTCCCCCCGTTGAGACGGGGGAACGGGAACAATGACCATCTGTTGACACAACTTTTGTATTGCAGCATTTACTACTTCTCTTTCTGGAAGAGAAACTGGCAAGGCTGATACGAAAAAGCGGCGGGGGGGGGCATCTCCTGAAACTCCAGCTTGTACCCTTGGGACACTATGTCTAAGACCCAAAGATCCAGGGCCGATTGAAACCAGACCTGACTGAAGAATCGGAGACGGCCCCCCACCGGCACGGACTCCCGCAGAGGAGCCCCAGCGTCATGCGGTGGACTTGGTAGAGGCGGGGGAGGACTTTTGTTCCTGGGTGCCTGAACCTGCAGGCGACTTCTTTCCCCTTCCTCTACCCTTCGAAGCGATGAAGGACGAGCCCCTACCTCGTTTGTATTTATTAGGCCGAAAGGACTGCCTCTGTTGATGGGGCCCCTTTTTCTGTTGTGCGGGAACATAAGGAAGAAAAGATGACTTACCCGCAGTAGCGGTAGACACCAGGTCAGCCAGGCCGTCACCAAACAAGACACTACCTTTGAAGGGGAGAGCTTCCATATTTTTCTTGGAGTCGGCATCAGCATTCCATTGATGGATCCACAGCGCCCTCCTGGCCGAGACCGCCATGGTATTGGCTCTTGATCCCAAGAGGCTAACATCTCTTGCCGCATCCTTTAGGTAATCTGCAGTGTCCTTGATATAACCAAGAGTCAAAAGAATATTATCTTTATCAAGGGTATCCATATCAGAAGCTAAATTATCAGCCCATTTAGCAATAGCACTACTCACCCATACCGACGCCACAGCAGGTCTGAGCAATGCACCAGTATTAACGAAAATGGCCTTCAAGGACGTCTCCAGCTTGTGATCCGCCGGATCCTTGAGAGCTGCCGTGTCAGGGGACGGAAACGCCACCTTCTTGGACAAACGGGATAGAGCCTTGTCGACATTCGGAGACGACTCCCATTTTTCCCTGTCATCAGAGGGGAAAGGATACGCCATAAAAATTCTCTTGGGAATCTGCCACCTCTTGTCCGGAGTCTCCCAAGCTTTTTCACAAAGAGCATTCATTTCATGAGAGGAGGGGAAACTTCACCTCAGGTTTTTTCCCTTTAAAGAGGCAAACCCTTGTTTCCTGAACAGTAGGTTCGTCAGAGATATGTAAAACATCTTTAATAGCCACAATCATGTACTGAATACTCTTAACAACCCTTGGGTGTAAAGTAGCCTCATTAAAGTAGACATCGGAATCTGATTCCGTGTCGGCATCTGTATCTACCATCTGGGTAAATGAACGTTATTGTGACCCTGAGGGGGTCTGCACCTGAGCCAAAGCATCTTCTATGGATTTTCTCCATGTTTGAGTCTGAGAATCAGATTTATCAAGCCTCTTAGACAATAAAGCCACATTAGCATTAAGTGTACTTAACATAGTAACCCAATCAGCAGTCGGCTGTGTCGACAGAGTCATCTCCAGCCCCTTTTCTGCGCCCCCAGTAACCTCCTCCGGGGAGGAACACTCAGCCTCAGACATGCCGACACGTAGTACCAACACCCCCACACTCACACTGGCCAATAAAGGGGACAGCCTACAGGGAAGCCTGGAGAGAGAAACACAGAGGGAGTATGCCAGCCCACACCCCAGTGCCTATATACTACACACGAATAATATATATCAGTAGCGCTGAAATAATCAAAAAAGCACCAATTTATCTGTGCCCCCCCCCCCCCCCCCCGTTTTGCTCCCTTTTACTTGTGAGGAGTATGGAGGTCCCGGGCCAGCGTCTCTGCAGCGGCTGTGAAGAAAAGAAAATGGCGCTGGTGAGCTGTGCGGCTAAGCCCCGCCCCTTCTCGGCGCGCTTCAGACCCG
The DNA here is from genome assembly GCF_028390025.1 of Pseudophryne corroboree. NCBI lineage: Eukaryota > Metazoa > Chordata > Amphibia > Anura > Myobatrachidae > Pseudophryne > Pseudophryne corroboree. Next base: position 516,279,005 of record NC_086444.1, on the reverse strand, counting down.
CTCAAATTTGAAAATGTATACTGGCAGGGGTATTATATGCCTTTAGCCAGACTGGATGACCACAGTAACTGCTGCCCAGGGCGTTCCCCCCCCCCCCCCCCCCAGCGCCCTGCACCCTGCGAGTGCCGTTGGTGATGTGTGTGGGAGCATGGAGCACAGCGCTACCGCTGCGCTGTACCTCGTTACTGAAGTCTTCTGCCGTCGCTGAAGTCTTCGGTTCTTCTAATACTCACCCGGCTTCTTTCTTCTGGCTTCTGTGAGGGGGTGACGGCGCGGCTCCGGGAACAAGCAGCTAGGCGAACCAAGTGATCAGACCCTCTGGAGCTAATGGTGTCCAGTAGCCTAAGAAGCAGAGCCCTTAAACTAAGAAGAAGTAGGTCTGCTTCTCTCCCCTCACTCCCACGATGCAGGGAGCCTGTAGCCAGCAAGTCTCCCTAAAAATAATAAACCTAACAAAAGTCTTTCTAGAGAAACTCAGTAGAGCTCCCGTAGTGTGTGTCCAGTCACTCCTGGGCACAAAGTCTAACTGAGGTCTGGGGGAGGGGCATAGAGGGAGGAGCCAGTTCACACCCAGTCAAAGTCTTTTTTAGTGTGCCCAAGCTTCTGCGGATCCCGTCTATACCCCATGGTCCTTTTGGAGTCCCCAGCATCCTCTAGGACGTAAGAGAAAGAGGTATTACCATCGTAAGTAAAGATTCAGCCTAAACATAGCCCAAACACATCCCAACGATAACATATTACTTATCTATGAAACCTTTACAAAACCGATCACACATGTGAGCAACGTGCTGTAGCACAATGGAGAAAAACCTAGTATGCAGCAGCAATAACAGGAGCAATCTCACCAAAACAAGACAAGACCTCCCAGTCATGGAGGCTCAGAGGATTGTGAACTAGCAGGATGAGTCCCCCGCGTCCGCGGGGATCGCACTTGTTGCCACATATCATCTGGAGGGATCATGGCAGGCATGTCGGGCTGGTGGTGAAAAGCTGCCCAATCAGGTAACAGTAGTGGCTGTATGCCTAGGGTTGTGAAGATGGCCGGTAAATCCGAGGGTCTGGAGAGAGTGGCTACTTTGCCATTAATAGTAACCTGAAGAGAAAAAGGAAAGCCCCATCTATATTTCAGTTCAAGTTTCCGAAGGGAGTCAGTGAGGGGCTTTAAAGCTCAGTGCTGTTGCAGGGTCGACCATGCGAGATCCGGAAATAACTGAATCCTGTCGCCTTGAAAGTCAATACCATCCAGCTGGCGGGCCTTTCTCATTATCTCTTCTTTTTGGACATAATAGTGGAGCCTGCAAATCACATCTCGCAGCCTGTCAGATGGTATGCCACGAGGATGGAGAGCATGGTGCGCCCTATCAAAGACAATGTTCTTGTTTGAGTCCAGGTCAATAAGCTCTCCAAATATTGCAGTTAAAGCACTCGTCAGATCAGCCTGTTGGACGCTTTCAGGGAGACCCCTGACCCTGATATTATTCCGCCTCCTGCGATTATCCATATCCTCAATACGTGATGAGAAAAGAGATATCATTCTGCTGATGAGAAAGCACCTCCCGAAATTTGGTTAGAGTGTCAACGCTAGATGTCTCGTGTCGTTCCAATATATCCACACGGGCCCCAATTTGAGACATATCTTGTCGGATCGCTGTCACTTCTTGCTTGATGGTGGATAGCAAGTGAGTCTCTAAGGCCGAAAAATCTTGTTTCGTGGGAAGTGATCTGACATGAGACAGAATCTCGCTAATCTCTGCGGTCGAAAAGGAGGCCATGGACGACATGTCGCCCACCTGAGTATGTAGAATCGGGGAGACAGGAATGGCTAAAGTGGTGGCTGGGTCTGCGGTCGGTGGAGTTAAGAACTGCCGTAGATCTGACGAATGATGGGCCGCAGGTGTCGGAGTCGCGTCTGGCTTGGTCTTTTTTTTCTTTATGCCTCTCACCATGAGATCGGTCTGTAAGGAAGGTAGCGCAGTGTCACCCTGTCACATGGCCTTGGCAATATAAAGATGCGTGGATCGTCGCCGTGCAGTAGCCCCCTACATGGCCTTAGGGCGACATCAGGCAAGCAGACACATAGCTAGGGGTCTTTACATCTGGCCGCAGCAGCGCGGCATCAGAGCTCAGTCCGGCTGGAATATATGTATGTGGCACGTGGCACCAGGGATCCGTCGGTCACAGCACGACCCTTGAGATTCACTCTGCTCGGGGGGGGCAGACTAGCTATGAATAACTGCAGAGGTTAATAGTTATACGGCAGCCCCGGGGAAAGCAGGGACCAGGCAGAGTCTGGTGAGCACCACACTGGGGCAGACAGCAACGGGCGGGCGGCTCCGAGGCTACCACTCCCAGCTGAGAGCGCAGCCCCACAACAGTCTCCCGTCCCACCACCGGAGCCCTGCGAGCTGCACCTCCAATATGCCCACGAACTCCGGGGTCCGGCAGGAGAGAGATAGCAGGGAGCAGGAAGGCCTCACCTAAGATGGCCGCCGGGCGTCCCGTGGCTCCGTCCGTTCACCGAGGGCCCTGGCGATTCCAGGTAGCAGAGACAGGCAGAGGGTAGCCGGAAGCGTCGTCCCGCCGCGGCTTGCAGCAGCGCTGGCACCGGAGGTCAAGGGGGAGTTCGCGGCCTGATCCTGATGCTTCTGGAACTTTCACCGCTCCGGGGAGTAAATCGATGCCACGGCTCTGGGACTTCCTGTAGGCTGCAATCCGCGGGAGCTCTAAATACCGCTCCCAGATTCCGCGACACAAACAGGGGCACCTCAGGGGGATCAGGGGAGACAGTGGAGCAGTCAGAAGCAGAAAGGGAGCTCAGGGAGGGGGTATTCGAGGGATTGAAAGCCCAAGATCACAGGAGCTCTCTCAGTGTGTGTCTGCTTCCTTCAGCAGCCAGGCCACGCCCTGTGTTCAATTCTGGAGACCATATCTCCAGAATGATGCAGCACTGAAACTGGATGGAAATAGGTTCAGGGGAAATTTGAGGAAAAATTACTTCACAAATAGGGTAGTGGACAAGTGGAATAGTCCCCCATCAGAGGTGGTAGAGGAGAATATAGTACAGCAATTTAAACATTCTTTGGATAGACATAAGGATATCCTTAAAAAAAAAAAAAAGGATCTAAGGGTTTGAGGTAATAATGTTAAAAAAAGCTGCAGTCTACACGAGGCCAAGTGTTTCTTAACTGATGTCAAAGTGTATGTTTCTATGTAGTCCACTGTCACGCCCTACATTGGCCAATTGGCAAGGCCATTAAAAATTGAATCCAACATAAATCTCTTTCCTTGTCTCAAAATATCTACAAACTAGATCCCTTCACTCAGGTTGGGTATGATATGTTGTCATAATATCGACATGAGAACCTAACCTTCACACCCCCCCCCCCCCCCCCCCCCGCCCCGCAGCCTAACCGCAACTTTCCCATCCTGGAGCACTATCCCTAATGTCGACATTTAACCTGTCAACATTTCAACAATGTCAACGTAACTGCCGACATTGTGCTGTTGACATTATGAATGTCAAAATTGTTATTGTCAACTTTTGACTACATACACTCCACTGTGCCCAAGATCTCATTATTTGCTTCTATTGCTGGTTATAATAGCTGAAACCCCTTCTTTCGGCAAGCTTATCAAATTCCAGAGCCAACTTCTTGACCTTCTACCTCATTAACTCGTCGCTATTCTACTCCGATTACCACTACATTACACAGTTCACTCAAAACCTGAACGCACTCAATACTCAAAAAAACCCACAGGGCCAAAATCTAACAGTGCTGTGTTACAGTCTTTATATTTCTATACAAAAACAGATCGCTGTTAAAGTCAAACCAAATATCAATTTCTCCCCATCTTAGACCTATTACAATATTGGAGTCATTTTGTTAAGTAACCTGTGCACAGAAGAAAAGGCTGCAGAGTCCTCTGTTGGCCATGCCTCTTGTAAACATCGCAGCCACTTTTCATCCTATATAAATAAATTGTAAATTATCATCTCTCTCTGCGTTGTGGATGCTCAATATACAACATTGGATCCTATTCAGCTTCAGTTCTGCTAAATTTAGTGAAACTGCAACTGCTGACTATGACATATTGGGGGCCTCCGCAAAGCCGCATCGCCGCCCGGTGAATGCCTCTGCTTGTCAATCAGGTAAAGGCATTCTCATCAATGCGATGCTGGCCCTGCTCGTGCGCAATGTGGCTGAAACCAGGATAATGCGATTGCATCGCGGCTGCAACTGAACCTGAATGAAAATTTACTTTATGGACTGTAAACATTTATTAATATGAACTACTGATTTAAATAAAATACATAAAATAACTGGATGGTATATTTTTTTCAATTGTAATCACTGTAGTGCTTACAAATGATACTCATTTAAAAAAAAAAAAAAAAAAAAAGTATATATTTTTTTTGTACGACTATAGATCAGTATCAGTGGTCGATTCTATTTGGCAACTTAAGAATAGCGCCGGGAATTAGCTCCCGACGCTATTCAATTCAGCTCCAGTTAAGTCGGCGATGTCCCGTTCTCGCCGACTTAACAGGTAGTTTTGTCGGGAGAACGGGCATTCTCCGACTTAACTACCCGCGGCGATGCTGATTCCCGACAGAATCAGCCTCGCGCCGGCCGCGAGGCAGCACTTTTTTCGGGTTTCTTCTCTCATCCCCCGGGGATGAGAGAAGAATTCCCAACAATTGCGGGTCACTAGCAGCTGAATTGAATAGCGTCGGGAGCTAATTCCCGGCGCTATTCTTAAGTTGCCGAATAGAATCGACCCCAGTGAGTCATAGTTTTTCCATTACAGGCACTACTTATATTGAGTTGCTTTTTCCCCCTCCTGAGGGCTCCTGTCTGTGACTGCAATTAAATAAAGTTTCAGTCATGAATAAATAATAATAGAACTCTGGTGTATGAGAGGCCTCCCCTGCCATGCAGGGGCCCCAGAAAAGCCACATGGCTGATGATGGTTTGCTCAAACCAAACAACTGAACATAAATATATTTTTCCCTGTCCCTTTAGTCAATGGTTTTGCGGAAATGCCTCCTTACCGATTCTGCACTACAGGGAGCTACACTTTTTTTAGTGTATTCACACCATGAAGAATACTCTGCCCAAACAAGTTTTATATATATTTTTTCATCAGGGCAGAAAGAGGTTTTAATTTTAGTACTGCAGGGGAGTAAATATCTTTATTTAATTGTTATTTGAAGGAAATCGTCTCCTTAGCTATTTTAATTAAAATTAGTCCAGAAAGTTATTTTATCCTGACACTTAAAAAGGTTTACAGGGATACTAATTATTTGTACTTTTACGGAAAATTATTTTGTATTTTGGACCATAATAAAAACTCTTCCAGCATCTGTTCCCATGTCTGTTTTCTGGCATCGGGTTATTTTGCCTCTGTATCCACAAAACAATAACTGTCATTTTATTAATCCCCATTTTCCCTCCAGTTAATTAGGGATACATACACTTATATTTATAGAGAATAGCCATCAATATAGGCAGGAACTGCTAAGGTCAGAGGACATCATCATGTCCCACTTATCTTGCCTGTCCTGTTGTACTTTTTCCAGTAAAGAATTCAAAAAATGTGCCCTCGTACAGGCACCGATTGGGACTGGTTTGGGGATTTTTAACAGGAAGGGATTTGTTGGATGGATTAAAGTCTCAACACATAATCCACATTCTTGTGCAATACAGCTAGAAGGGAGTAGCACCATAACATCCCAGCCAATAAATGCCAGAAGCAGGTGCTGGGAGGACTTTAGTATTGCCAGTGCCAAATGACATCTAACAATTAGATTATTAAAAAACATGTTTGGAATGAGAATACACGCTGCCAATCATAGCTAAACAATCATACTTCAAAATTCTCATCTCTACCCAGTCTTCCAACCCCTGGCGCCTCTTTGCCACTGTCAACTCCCTCCTCTGCCCACCACCACCTCCTCTCCCATCCTCAGTGTCTGCTCTTGACTTTGCCACTTATTTTACATCCAAGATTGACTCCATATGTCAGGACATCACATCTCACCAGACCAGTAGCCAGCCACCATCCATCCCTTGCCACCCCTACCCTTCCCTCTCACCAACTCTGCCATCTTTTGCCATGCATCTGGTGAGGAAGTAATGGCCTTTATCCGTTCCTCCCCCCACACCACCTCCCAACTTTACCCTATCCCCTCCCACCTCCTCCGCTACCTCTCTCCTTCTGCCTGTTCCCATCTTGCCCACATTCTCCATCTCTCCCTCTCATCAGGCACTGTCCCCTCTGCCTTCAAGCTTGATCTGGTCTCTCCTTTTCTTAAAAAACCCTACCCTTGAACCAAATACCCTTTCAAACTATCGACCCAACTCTCTCCTCCCTTTTTCCTACAAACTCCTTGAGCGTATTGTCTATAGCCACCTCACTGCCTTTCTTTCCTCCCACTCACTACTTGATCCATTCCAGTCTGGTTTCCGTTCTCTCCACTGCACTGAAACTGCAATCACAAAAGTCTGCAATGACCTCCATGTAGCCAAATCTAAGGGCCACTACTCTCTGCTTATTCTTCTTGACCTCTCCGCTGCTTTTGACACTGTGGATCACCCTCTCCTTCTGCAAATCCTTCACTCTCTTGGTCTGCGTGATACTGCCCCCTCCTGGCTGTCCTTCCTTTTCTGTCTCCTCCCATGACTCTACCTCACCCCCACTTCCACTAACTGTTGGTGTCCCCCAAGGTTCTGTTTTTGGTCCTCTCCTTTGCTTTCTATCTATGTCCTCTTTAGGAGATCTCATTAGTTCTTTTAACTTCCAATATCACCTCTATGTTGACACTCAAATCTACCTTTCCTCCCCTGATCTCTCCCCAGATCTCCTCACTCATACCTTCAACTGTCTCTCTGCTATCTCTTTCTGGATGTCCCAGCGCTTTCTTAAACTCAACATGTCAAAGACTGAGTTGATCATCTTCCCACCCTCCTACACAACCTCACCTCCCACAATCTCATTATCCATTTATGGCACGACTATCTCCTCTAGCCCCCAAGTATGCTGTCTTGGTGTAATCCTTGAATCCTCCCTCTCCTTCAAACCACACATTCAGCACCTCTCACAAACCTGTCATTTTCATCTCAAACATTTCCAGGATCAGACCCTTTTTCACCCAGGATGCCACCAAGACCATTACCCACTCACTGATCATTTCCAGACTGGATTACTGTAATCTCCTCCTAACTGGCCTCCCTGACAATTACCTCTCTCCACTCCAATCTATCCTCAATGCTGCAGCCCGGCTCATCTTCCTCAAAAGCACAACGTCCACCCCCCCTCTCCTACAAGCCCTTCACTGGCTTCCCTTCCCTTTCAGAATCCAATTCAAACTTCTCACACTCACTTACAAAGCACTCACCCACTCCTCTCCCATTTACATCTTTGGCCTCATCTCCATTTACTCTACCACCCGTCCTCTTCGCTCTGTTAATGCTCTGCAGACTCTCCCGTCTTCGAATTACTTCCTCCCACTCCTATCTCCAAGATTTTTCACATGCTGCTCCCTTACTCTGGAATTCTCTACCTCTCCCCCTCAGACTCTCCACCTCTCTACAGAACTTCAAATGGACTTTTAAACCCCACTTCTTTACCAAACTCAGCCAAATCTCATCCTAACCCTCTGTCCCAAGCTCGGTCTACCCCATCTGTGTCACCCTGGTCTGTCCCTCCCCTTTAGAATGTAAGCTCTCACGAGTAGGGCCCTCACGAGTAGTTTTCGGCCACCTTGATACTTATCTCAGTGTCGTCTACTGATGTAGTTATGTTTAGTTGCCCTGTACTTGTCCTATATTGTCTTCAACTGTAAGTTACTGTTTTCCTGTTTTGATTATGTGCATATGTACTCTATAATTGGGCGCTGTGGAACCCTTGTGGTGCTATAAAAAGGATAATAATAATAATAATAATAATAATAATATTATTATTATTATTAATAGCAGGACCAACAAACATGAGTTATGGCTAATAACCATTAATGCAAATGATCTTTTCTGCAACTCATGATCTCTTTACACTGCACCATACATCAGCGCTGTGTGTGAAGCAAGTTCATCAATACCAGAAACGGGATGTAGTTATGTGACCGGCTGTTAGGGAAATACCGACACCTACATCCCACCACCTCAGCTGCCGACTAACAGGGACTATTGCCCATAGCAGCTTTTAGCTATCATTTTATAGAATGTACTAGATAAAATGATAGCTAGAAGATAATTGGTTGCTCTAGGCAACTTCTCTGCTTGTTCTCTAGAAAACGTAAGACCCCTCTCCTCCTAAGTCCCCACTCCTCTTACACTGTCATAGTCTGCGCTGCAGTGAGAGTTGAGCAGCTAATAATCAGCGCACTAGGCATGTGGCAGCAGGCTGGTTGGGAGCTAGTGGCAGCCCTGTCTACACAGCCTTTCGGCAGAGTCACTAGTGACCCCATTGGTAATCCTTCTTCATGTATGTTTTTGTTATTTATATTGGCAAAGTTTTTAATAATATAAAGAAGAAATTACACACAAGGAGGACCCTGCTGGGTTCCCGCTTCTCCTTTTAGACGTGAAGGTTTTTAACCAGGAGCTTACTTAATTAATGCATATTCCCCAAACCAAGGTCAATAATCATTGTTAGCAGTTATCTGAACTTGATGATGGATCCACTTTCAGGCAAGTCTACATTACCCATCCACAACCACTGTAAGGCATCAGTCCTAGTTCTATTTCAAACCCCTTAGAGAACGCTTAAGACCTTTTACTCCAAGCATTTAATAAGGATTCATACACTAAACAATTTCAACCCCAGGCCCTGAGACACATATCACCATCATCCCTAAAGAGGGCAAGGACCCTACCCAGTGTTCGTTAGAGACCAATCTTGCTTTTCAATATAGGTGTCAATTTCATTGCTAAGCTTATAGCAAATCTCCTTAAATTGTGGGAATGGTACCATGTTGAGAAGTTAAGGACAATACCAATACCTTCGGTGCTATCCTGCTCTTCATTTGATCAGGTTGACTAGCTTATTTAGTACTTTTGCATTTAGGCCTGGGTTTACCTCTTGTATCCTGTGTGGTACTATCCCTTGGATAAAAACAACAACACTGTTTCAGCTGCATCTCATTATCCATTTATGGCACAACTATCTCCTCTAGCCCCCAAGTATGCTGGGCTCACCTCTGTCCCCACTAATATTTATACTTGGCCAGAATCATTAAGGTGAACTGTGATGTCCAGGGAAATAGGTCATGTTCTGCAGAACATAAATTGACTTTGCTTGCAGGCACATTTTGGACAGCTTAACAACTTTAAAATTAACCACTTTAAATCAATGGCTCTAAATCTCCCTACCTCCGATACTTCACTTTTGGTATTGCAGGAGGTGTTCCCATATAGCTTGCATCAGTTGCAAATAACATATTTAGTGGCCTATATAACCAAGTACCCTAGGGTTCTCTAAGTCAAACTTTGAACTGGTGCTCCACTAGACACATTTTGCTTTGAGAAAGTTGCGGTCTCTTAGGCTGTGTACACACGGTGCGATGCGCCGTACAACCAGTCATTGACTATTTGACTCCGGCCCCGCCGATATAGTCAATGTTGGGCTGCCTGCACCGTCTATTTGTCGATCTTGCGGGACCACGCATTGGCATCGCAAGGACTATACACACGGTGCGATATGCACTACGGGGCTAATTCAGACCTGATCGCTGTTGGGAGTTTTTGCACAGCGGGCGATCAGGTCTGAACTGTGCATGCAACGCAATGCGCAGGCGCTACGGTCTGCAGTGATGGGGAGCGCCAGGCTGCATCAGGATGGTGCGAAAAATCCGATCACACCGGCGATCGCAAGAAGATTGACAGGAAGAGGCAGATTGTGGGTGGCAAGTGACAGTTTCTAGGGAGTGTCCGGAAAAACGCAGGAGGGACCCGGCGTTTTGTGGGAGGAGTCGTGACGTCAGCTCCGGCCCTAATCATCGCAGCGGCTGAGTAAGTCCTGGGCTGTGCAGAGACTGCACAAACTGCTGTTTGTTCAGCTCTCCTGCACATGCGATCGCACACCTGAACAGCGAATTCCCCCTCCCCCTGTAGGCGGCGACTATCTGATTGCAGGGATGCAAAAAACGCACCCTAGCGGTCAGGTCTAAATTACCCCCTATATTTTCTTATGATTTTGACTAAATAGTCAAAATCAAAAGAAATATTGCACCGTGTGTACACAGCCTTATTATCTCACTGGTTCACTGATGACACTTATAGGAATTATATCTGTGCAGAGGTGTAGCTAGGTGCCATGGTACCCGGATCAAGGGTATGTGCCATGGTACCCCCTCCCCTGTACTGAATTAAGAGCCTAGCCAACATGCTGTGGCATGTTACATTTGAAAAGAAAACTAAATAAAAAATCCTAAATTGGTGATATGGGCAGTTCTAGGCCTTGTGGAATTCAAGGTGCATCAAAAACATAGGAGTGTGGCTTCAAGGGGATGGGGTGTGGCCACAGAATAGTACCAATTCACATTACACAGCACAGTAGTGTCCATTATTCATATTATACCACACAGTAGTACCCCTTATATACGTTATGCTACATAGTAGAGCCCCTTATTCACAATACACCACACAGTAGAACCCCTTATACACATTACACCACAGTATAGCCACTTACACACGGGACAGAGAGTGGTGCTGCAGAAGCCTGGCCAGAAAGAGGTGCTGTAGCATCTGAAATAGAGACATGTGCTGCAGCTTCCAGAAAAATAAGATTTTACTTACCGATAAATCTATTTCTCATAGTCCGTAGTGGATGCTGGGGACTCCGTCAGGACCACGGGGATAGCGGCTCCGCAGGAGACAGGGCACAAAAGCAAGCTTTTAGGATCACATGGTGTGTACTGGCTCCTCCCCCTATGACCCTCCTCCAAGCCTCAGTTAGGTACTGTGCCCGGACGAGCGTACACAATAAGGAAGGATCTTGAATCCCGGGTAAGACTCATACCAGCCACACCAATCACACCGTACAACTTGTGATTTGAACCCAGTTAACAGTATGATAACAATGAAGTAGCCTCTAAAAAAGATGGCTCACAACAATAATAACCCGATTTTTTGTAACAATAACTATGTACAAGTAATGCAGACAATCCGCACTTGGGATGGGCGCCCAGCATCCACTACGGACTATGAGAAATAGATTTATCGGTAAGTAAAATCTTATTTTCTCTAACGTCCTAGTGGATGCTGGGGACTCCGTCAGGACCATGGGGATTATACCAAAGCTCCCAAACGGGCGGGAGAGTGCGGATGACTCTGCAGCACCGAATGAGAGAACTCCAGGTCCTCCTCAGCCAGGGTATCAAATTTGTAGAATTTTGCAAACGTGTTTGCCCCTGACCAAGTAGCTGCTCGGCAAAGTTGTAAAGCCGAGACCCCTCGGGCAGCCGCCCAAGATGAGCCCACCTTCCTTGTGGAATGGGCATTTACAGATTTTTGCTGTGGCAGGCCTGCCACAGAATGTGCAAGCTGAATTGTACTACAAATCCAACGAGCAATAGTCTGCTTAGAAGCAGGAGCACCCAGCTTTTTGGGTGCCTACAATATAAACAGCAAGTCAGACTTTCTGACTCCAGCCGTCCTGGAATTATATATATATTTTCAGGGCCCTGACAACGTCTAGCAACTTGGAGTCCTCCAAGTCCCTAGTAGCCGCAGGCACCACAATAGGTTGTTTCAGGTGAAACGCTGACACCACCTTAGGAAGAAACTGGGGACGAGTCCGCAGTTCTGCCCTGTCCGAATGGAAAATCAAATATGGGCTTTTGTAAGACAAAGCCGCCAATTTTGACAATCGCCTGGCCGAGGCCAGGGCCAACAGCATGGTCACTTTCCATGTGAGATATTTCAAATCCACAGATTTGAGTGGTTCAAACCAATATGATTTGAGGAATCCCAACACTACGTTGAGATCCCACGGTGCCACTGGAGGCACACAAGGGCTGTATATGCAATACTCCCTTGACAAACGTCTGGACTTCAGGAACTGAAGCCAATTCTTTCTGGAAGAAAATCTATAGGGCCGAAACTTGAACCTTAATGGACCCCAATTTGAGGCTCATAGACACTCCTGTTTGCAGGAAGTGCAGAAATCGACCTAGTTGAAATTTTTTCGTGGGGCCTTCCTGGCCTCACCCACGCAACCTATTTTTACCACATGTGGTGATAACGTTGTGCGGTCACCTCCTTCCTGGCTTTGACCAGGGTAGGTATGACCTCTTCCGGAATGCCTTTTCCCTTAGGATCCGGCGTTCAAACCGCCATGCCGTCAAACGCAGTCGCGGTAAGTCTTGGAACAGACAAGGTCCCTGCTGGAGCAGGTCCTTTCTTAAAGGCCGATGCCACGGTTCCTCTTGGAACAGACATGGTACTTGCTGAAAGCAAATCCCTTCTTAGCTCCCGAGGCCATTAGTCCTCTGTGAGCATCTCTTGAAGTTCCGGTTACCAAGTCCCTCTTGGCCAATCCGGAGCCACGAGTATAGTTCTTACTCCTCTATGTCTTATAATTCTCAATACCTTGGTTATGAGAAGCAGAGGAGGGAACACATACACCGACTGTTACACCCACGGTGTTACCAGGACGTCCACAGCTATCGCCTGAAGGTCTCGTGACCTGGCGCAATACCTGTCCCATTTTTTGTTCGGGCGGGACGCCATCATGTCCACCTTTGGTCTTTCCCAACGGTTCACAATCATGCGGAAAACTTCCCGATGAAGTTCCCACTCTCCCGGGTGGAGGTCGTGCCTGCTGAGGAAGTCTGCTTCCCAGTCGTCCACTCCCGGAATGAACACTGCTGACAGTGCTATCACATGATTTTCCGCCTAGCGAAAAATCCTTGCAGTTTTGCCACTGCCCTCCTGCTTCTTGTGCCGCCCTTTCTGTTTACGTGGGCGACTGCCGTGATGTTATCCCACTGGATCAATACCGGCTGACCTTGAAGCAGAGGTCTTGCTAAGCTTAGAGCATTATAAATTTGCTCTTAGCTCCAGTATATTTATGTGGAGAGAATTCTCCAGACTTGATCACACTCCTTGTGTGACTGCTCCCCAGCCTCTCAGGCTGGCCTCCGTGGTCACCAGCATCCAATCCTGAATGCCGAATCTGCGGCCCTCTAGAAGATGAGCACTCTGTAATCACCACAGGAGAGACACCCTTGTCCTTGGATATAGGGTTATCCGCTGATGCATCTGAAGATGCGATCCGGACCATTTGTCCAGCAGATCCCACTGAAGAGTTCTTGCGTGAAATCTGCCGAATGGAAGCGCTTCGTAATAAGCCACCATTTTTACCAGGACTCTTGTGCAATGATGCACTGACACTTTTCCTGGTTTTAGGAGGATCCCGATTAGCTCGGATAACTCCCTGGCTTTCTCCTCTGGGAGAAACACCTTTTCCTGGACTGTGTCCAGAATCATCCCTAGGACCAGCAGACGTGTCGTCGGAACAACTGCGGTTTTGGAATATTTAGAATCCACCCGTGCTGTCGTAGAACTACTTGAGATAGTGCTACTCCGACCTCCAACTGTTCTCTGGACCTTGTTCTTATCAGGAGGTCGTCCATTTTCTTTGAAGACGAATCCTCCTTTCGGTCATTACCTTGGTAAGGACCCGGGGTGCCTTGGACAATCCAACGGCATCGTCTTGAAACTGATAGTGACAGTTCTGTACCACGAACCTGAGGTACCCTTGGTGAGAAAAGGCAAATTTTGGGACATGGAGGTAAGCATCCCTGATGTCCCGGGACACCATATAGTCCCCTTGTTCTTTGCTATCACTGCTCTGAGTGACTCCATCTGGATTTGAACCCTTGCAAGTGTTCAAATTTTTCAGATTTAGAATAGGTCTCACCTAGCCTTCAGTACCACCATATAGTGTGGAGTAATACCCCTTTCCTTGTTGTCGGAGGGGTAATTTTATTATCACCTGCTGGGAATACAGCTTGTGAATTGTTTTCAATACTGCCTCCCTGTCGGAGGGAGACATTGGTACAGCAGACTACAGGAACCTGCGAGGGGGGAAACCTCTCGACATTCCAATCTGTACCCCTTGGATACTACTTGTAGGATCCAGGGGTCCTGTACGGTCCCAGCATCATGCTGAGAACTTGGTAGAAGCGGTGGAGGGCTTCTGTTCCTGGGAATGGGCTGCCTGCTGCAGTCTTCTTCCCTTTCCTCTATCCCTGGGCAGATATGACTCTTATAGGGACGAAAGGACTGAGGCTGAAAAGACGGTGTCTTTTTCTGCAGAGATGTGACTTAGGGTAAAAAACGGTGGATTTTCCAGCAGTTGCCCTGGCCACCAGGTCCCATGGACCGACCCCAAATAACTCCTCCCCTTTATACGGCAATACATCTTTGTGCCGTTTGGAATCTGCATCACCTGACCACTGTCGTGTCCATAAACATCTTCTTGCAGATATGGACATCGCATTTACTCTTGATGCCAGAGTGCAAATATCCCTCTGCGCATCTCGCATATATAGAAATGCATCCTTTAAATGCTCTATAGTCAATAAAATACTGTCCCTGTCAAAGGTATAAATATTTTTAGTCAGGGAATCCAACCAAGCCACCTCAGCTCTGCACATCCAGGCTGAGGCAATCGCTGGTCGCAGTATAACACCAGCATGTGTGTGTATACTTTTTAGGATATTTTTCAGCCTCCTATCAGCTGGCTCCTTAAGTACGGCCCTATCCGTAGATGGTACCGCCACTTGTTCTGATAAGCGTGTGAGCGCCTTATCCACCCTGAGGGGTGTTTCCCACCGCGCCTTAACTTCTGGCGGGAAAGGGTATACCGCCAATAATTTTCTATCGGGGGAAACCCACGCATTATCACACACTTCATTTAATTTATCTGATTCAGGAAAAACTACAGGAAGTTTTTTCACCTCACACATAATACCCTTTTTTGTGGTACTTGGAGTATCAGAAATATGTAACACCTCCTTCATTGCCCTTAACGTGTGGCCCTAAAAGAAAATACGTTTGTTTCTTCACCGTCGACACTGAAATCAGTGTCCGTGTCTGGGTCTGTGTCGACCGACTGAGGTAAATGGGCATTTTACAGCCCCTGACGGTGTTTGATACGCCTGGACAGATACTAATTTGTTCGCCGGCCCTCTCATGTCGTCAACCGGCTTGCAGCGTGTTGACATTGTCACGTAATTTCCATAAATAAGCCATCCATTCCGGTGTCGACTCCCTAGAGAGTGACATCACCATTACAGGCAATTTGCTCCGCCTCCTCACCAATATTTTCCTCATACATGTCGACACACACGTACCGACATACAGCACACACATAGGGAATGCTCTGATAGAGGACAGGACCCACTAGCCCTTTGGGGAGACAGAGGGAGAGTTTGCCAGCACACACCAAAACGCTATAATTATCCAGGGACAACCTTTATATAAGTGTTCCTTTTATAGCATTTTAATATATATACATATCGCCAAATCAGTGCCCCCCCTCTCTGTTTTAACCCTGTTTCTGTAGTGCAGTGCAGGGGAGATCATGGGAGCCTTCCCACCAGCCTTTCTGTGAGGGAAAATGGCGCTGTGTGCGGAGGAGAATAGGCCCCGCCCCCTTTTCGGCGGGCTTCTTCTCTGGAGTTTTAGATATCTGGCAGGGGTTAAATACATCCATATAGCCTCAAGGGCTATATGTGATGTATTTTTCGCCATACAGGTATTATACATTGCTGCCCAGGGCGCCCCCCCCCCAGCGCCCTGCACCCTCCGCGACCGCTGTGTGAAGTGTGCTGACAACAATGGCGCACAGCTGCAGTGCTGTGCGCTACCTGATGAAGACCGAGAGTCTTCTGCCGCCTGGTTCCGGACCTCTTCATCTTCAGCATCTGCAAGGGGGGTCGGCGGCGCGGCTCCGGGACGAACCCCAGGGCGAGCCCTGTGTTCCGACTCCCTCTGGAGCTATGTCCAGTAGCCTAAGAATCCAATCCATCCTGCACGCAGGTGAGTTGAAAATCTCTCCCCTAAGTCCCTCGATGCAGTGAGCCTGTTGCCAGCAGGACTCACTGAAAATAAAGAACCTAAAAACTTTTTCTAAGCAACTCTTTAAGAGAGCCACCTAGATTGCACCCTTCTCGGCCGGGCACAAAAACCTAACTGAGGCTTGGAGGAGGGTCATAGGGGGAGGAGCCAGTACACACCATGTGATCCTAAAAGCTTGCTTTTGTGCCCTGTCTCCTGCGGAGCCGCTATCCCCGTGGTCCTGACGGAGTCCCCAGCATCCACTAGGACGTTAGAGAAAGAGAGAGATGATGCAGAAGCTGGGGCAGAGAGAGGTGCTGTAGCAGCTGGGCAAGTCAGAGAAAGGCGCTACAGCAACAGGGGCAGAGAATGGTGCTGCAGGACAGAAGTAGCCCTGCTGCACAGCTACAAGCAGACAGTGGGACATATAAAGTGGGCGAGCAGAGCTCTGGCATGTGGCGCCTGTCAGTACCTCCTACTGTGTTGCCTCTGGCCTGCCCTGTTCCCTACCTACTGTATTTTCTGAGTCTGAGTCAGTGTGCACCCTCTCTGCTCCTACTCTGCAGCTGCCTATACAGCAGACCACAGTGCAGTGTGAGGAGGGACGGTGGTGACGCGCCCTCTGTCTTTTTTGGCGCCCGGAGCTCGCGCTCGAGGTCTGCATCTCACCAACTCCCTAAATTTATCAGAAATCAAAACACATTACAATATTCAAAACAGAATTTACTGCATAATACTACCTGGGTAGTTATTAAGAGGTTGACAAGATTTCCTTCACCAATCCCGGATTAATTGTGGCTGCTTGACTCTGTGAAGCCCTTAGTGTCTGGCCTTCTTAGCGAAGTCTGTACACACTACTGTTGTAGCCTGACCCAAACTGGTTGCCCTGATGAAAGAATTGTCACTACCCTCTCCATTTTTATCATTGGCAGGTATAGCCAATTTGATTCCAGATTTACATATTAAGACATGGGCTGGTAGCAGTCTTCTCTCAGTGGGTGATATATTTTCTGAGGATGGGTGTATATCCTTCTTGTATCTCTGGCAACACCATAATGTCCACAAGAGAGATTTTTTTATAAGTACTTGTAACTGAGGTGCTGGCTTCAATGTAATTTGACTGCCCCACTGGAGGAAACCAGCTCTCCCAGCTTATATCTTATTGCACATCCAGTCCTCTAACAATTGTGAAATATCTTGGTGTTAACACCTCCTTATTTCTTTTTAATGCAATAGGTTTTATCGTGTTTTAAACAATTTTGACAAGAAACAAAACTGTAGAAACAAGAAAAGCAAAAGCAATAAAGCATAACATTGCTATGTCTTTTTGTGTGGTCTCAGACATTATGCAACAAAATATCTAGAGTACTCCTTTTACAAAAAGAATATATTCCAATCCACTTCACAGTAATGGGCCCTACACATTACCTGACCCGGCGCCGAGCTGCCCGACGGCCGTATTCATATGGCCGGCAGGCGACCCGGCTGCGGGGGAAGGTGATGGGGGGAGTGAAGTTTCTTCACTCCCCCCGTCACCCGGCTCCATAGCACTGCATGCTAATAAGGACGAGATTGTCCATATTGGCATGCATGCATAAGCGACGGGGCACCAACGATGAACGAGCGTGGGTCCGTTCATCGTTGGTGACTACACACTGAATGATATGAACGAGTTCTCATTCGTTAATGAACGAGAACGTTCATATCGTTTACTGAAATCTATAAGTGTGTAGGGCCCATAAGTCAGACTGTGGCTAGGGTATACGCTCCACCCAAATAGTATAAGGCGGGAAGGGGTCAAAATAAACTGTTAATAAAATTACCTGCAAATATACGTATATATCTATATATCTAGATTCCCTACCTCATCCTGCAACCCGCTCCAATGATAAAGGCGTTATGAACCAGACGAGTGAGGGGAATCTAGCCATTTAGCCCAGATAACTAAGTACTTTTTCTCCACCTTTCTAGCTAGGTACACAAATTTCTCATGCGAAACAGTTTATTTTACCAAGGCAATCCAAGACCGTAAGGTCTGCGTTTCTTTAGCAAGCCATACCCTGGCAATACACACCTTCGCAAGTGCACACATGTTAATAATATATCGCCTACTTGGCACATCAAGTATCTCATCATCAATAGCTGATAATGTACAAACCATGGGTGTGAGAGCATCCCTCGGAATACCAGTATTCACTAAAATATTAATTACACTATCCCAAAATGGAACCAGTCGGGGACATGACCACAATAAGTGCCCGAAGGTTCCACCACAGACACCACATTTAGGACAATTCGGGGTATTATTACCCCCGATACGTAGTCTTTCCGGTGTGATATAGATCCTATGGAGTAGGAAAAAAAAACGTATTTGTTGATATCCAACTGTTGTAGTGGAGGAGCATAGAATACCTAAGGCTGTTTCCCATATCCCATCCGACATCATCCCTAAGTCCGTTTGCCACTTAATTCTAAGCAAGGGCGTCGCCTCCTTATTTTAGTGGCTAAAAAGGAGAGACTAGCTTGTCATGTCAAATGGGAGAGGGATTTATCTACGACATGTCTCACTGCATCAATCATTCAGAAATATTTTTAAATTGATACATGGGGGTAAATTTACTAAGATGGGAGTTCTATTTAAGATGGGATGTTGCCTACAACAACCAATCAGATTCTATTTTTTATTTATCTTGCACCTTCTAGAAGATAATACCTGGAAACTGATTGGTTGCTATGGGCAACATCCCATCTTAAATAGAACTCCCATCTTAGTAAATTTACCCCATGGAGTATACTTTACCCCTGACAGGCAACATAAATTTGTCCCTATGCCTCCAAATATTGCTGGAGAAACTGCAGTTGTGTTGGCGATATTATCCCCGTATTTTCTGGGCTTGTCCACCATTGCGGCCTCTGTGGGATGAGGTATTTGACATGATTCATAAAGTGACAGGGGTCCCAGGTCCTTTTGACATCCCTAATACACTTTTATCAAGGCAACCTGTCGATGGCGGACAGATATCTTATGGGTCTTATTTTAATTGCAACTCAGATGTTTAAGGCCGCTTCTGTGCTCAACATACTTGTTATAGAAAATAAGATTCAAAAGCATTGTGATTTCAAAACTGCCGACTGTAAACATTCTACTTCATTTCCCCTTATGAAATAGTTTCAATTAAACGAATGTCAGGAGGAGCATGGTTGAGCCTCTATATATAGTAAAGCCACTGACCTAACTGTATTATTGACACCTGATTCCAGGAGGTTATGTACCACTGTGCCTTTGCGGTGTATTAGGATTTTGGAATTTTCCACCTATGCGTTTCTCCTTATGTCACTTTCCCTTTTTCTTTTCTGTATACCCAAATATTTCTTCCTTTAAAAATTCCATGAATATTATTGTAAAAAAAAAAAAAATTTTTATATATATATATATATATATATATATATATATATATATATATATATATATATATATATATATACACACATATATATATTAGTAGTTAATAACACTATACTACAATAAAAAGTAAAACTAACATGCCATTGTGGTCTCCAGGTAGATTCTGTTGTATATATTATATTTCATCAACAAGTAAATATTTCATAATCCAGGTCTTTCTGCATTTGTACTTTTTTTTGTTTGTTTTTTTAACTACATGGATTAATGTGAAATAAAGTTAAAGAAAATAAAAAGACACAGCCTAGAAGACGATTAGTGTTATGAATAATCCACCTTAGCCTGTGACAGCTTGCTATTGGTCAAAGTCTTCCTATAGCGTCCTAATTTGTAGGTCACATGATTAGTAAGGAGATCAAAGCACTACCGGGGTGAACGGATATTTGGCCAGAACCCAGGCCAGGCTTTTAGGTAAATACTGGGTTTCCTTTGTTTATTAGCTCTGCTAACATGTTAGACACTCTGTGACCTTTGGCTTCCTTTCAGGTTTTTCAAAGGCTTACCGTAGCATGTGATTTACACTCCTTTGAACGCAAATATGTATGCCTATCTGGCTATAAAAAGACAGATTATTATTTATGAATGAAAGCTGATGTTTTAAGAAACCTGTTGGAGGAGGATTGCTAAATCTGGTGCCACACACACACAGCTTGCTATGCCCATGTAATTGTTTTACAGTATCTTACACTCCCTTACAAAAGCCCTCACCCATTCCTGTACCCTTTATATATCTTCACTCCACATCTGTGTACCGGCTCTCCTGCCACCTAATTATTTCCTCCCTCTTCTGCCTCCAAAATTTTGGCTGTGGAGCTCCCTACCTCTGGAATTCTCTACCTATACCTATCAGACTCCTCACCTCTCTTCAAAACTTGTGAATGGGCTTTAGAACCACTTCTAACCCTACAACATGGTACCATTCCCACAATTTAAAGGAGATTTGCTATAAGCTTAGCAATGAAATTGACACCTATATTGAAAAGCAAGATTGGTCTATAACTGGAACACTGGGTAGGGTCTTTGTCCTCTTTAGGGATGATGATGAAATGTGTCTCAGGGCCTGGGGTTGAAATTGTTTAGTGTATGAATCCTTATTAAATGCTTGGAGTAAAAGCAGCTAATGACCAGCGCACTGGGCATGTGGCAGCAGGCTGGTTGGGAGCTAGTGGCAGCCCTGTCTACACAGCCTTTCGGCAGAGTCACTAGTAACCCCATTGGTAATCCTTCTTCATGTATGTTTTTGTTATTTATATTGGCAAAGTTTTTAAT
Source organism: Pseudophryne corroboree (assembly GCF_028390025.1). Lineage (NCBI taxonomy): Eukaryota > Metazoa > Chordata > Amphibia > Anura > Myobatrachidae > Pseudophryne > Pseudophryne corroboree. The sequence continues at coordinate 516,258,206 of NC_086444.1, read as the reverse complement.
ATTATAAAGAAGAAATTACACACAAGGAGGACCCTGCTGGGTTCCCGCTTCTCCTTTTTGACGAGAAGGTTTTTAACCAGGAGCTTACTTATTTAATGCATATTCCCCAAACCAAGATCAATAATCATTGTTAGCAGTGATCGGAACTGGATGATGGATCCACTTTCAGGAAAGCCTACATTACCCATCCACAACCACTGTAAGGCACACTTTCCTTGACCATCAGTGCTAGTTCTATTTCAAAACCCTTAGAGAACGCTTAAGACCTTTTACTCCAAGAGCTGTACACAAAGCAACCTCATCTGCAGTTATATTGTGTGGTTAAAAATATCTGCAGACTTATGCCCATATTTAGAGCCACATCACCCCTATACATCTGCTTGTGAGAGCAGCTGTCATCCTAACACACATTTGCACCAGTCCTATCATGGGTGCAACGAGAGACTGCCAGATCTTTTTGCGCACTCACCTCCGAAATATGCTGCATTTCCATTTACACATCCACAGCAACATTATGCCAAGTGCAAATGCAATATTTCCACCAAAATACATCCACTTAGCCACAAGTGAAAATCCGAGTCACTTCAGTGCGAATCTGAACAGACCTGTAAAGATTAGGACACATTGCAGGGTGAAAAAATGTGAATGAGGCTGCTGGACGTGCGGTTCTGAATCAGGCCACAAAGGAGTAAAATATGGTTGATGGAAGGGAATCTCACTCTTCAGTGTAATTTGAGGTTTAGCCCGATAAATAAAAAGGAACCATAACTAACAGGCTTTGCTCCCTACCTGGGAAGTGCAGGACATACTATCCTGGAAGACAGGCTACAACCAAACATTTGCAAGCTCTGTGTGGCCCAAGAGCTAGGCACCCCCATTGTTAAAGACTGACAAATGTACAGAATTTCATATTTTATATTCCCATTCTACATAACACTAATAACGTTTTAAGTTTCAAACCAATTTGCTGCCTATTACAACACAAACACACACGCACTTCCTTTACATATAAATTGCTAAAAAGTGCAACCCAAAAAAGGACACAAAATTCCCAGAAGACAACTAATCCAACACCCGCACCACTGACAAAATACAATGGCCGATATAACATTCATACGAAGGTTCTACTGCAATGTGAATGAAAAATTTCCCAGCCTTACAACAACAGTGCAGAGCTCAAGTACAACCTAAAACTCCTAAAGTGCCCTCGAAACGTATTCATGCAGAGTCTGGCAAGCAGAGCCTGGTGATTACATGCGCCAGTCCATTATCACCCCTCCTGCAACTTACAATCACTGGTTGCACAAAGATTAAACATTTAGATCCATTCAGTTGTCATGAATTCATTACACCCTGCCGAGGCATCATTTATACCACCAATAACATTTGTACATAGCTGACAATTCCATTCAAGCTCAAATTGTGAATCTATTGTTTGTGCTTCACGTCCTAAGTACCCTGGACTATCATATTGTTAATCAAGTGATGAAAAAAAAAGGCTCATCCTGTGCCTATTACAAGATCAATAGTTCCCTCCCAGAGATACTCAAAGATGAGAAAGCTGTAATGTAATATAAACTGAAAATAATAATCTTAAATACATTTAGGGAGAAGAAAGCTTCTATAAAAGATAAAACTAATATAACAGTACAAGGCTAATCACATTCATATTTTTAAAGCCACATTTTAAACTATGATATACTGAAGCATTGTCGCTTTTTATCTTGAAACGATCTTTATGCACGAGGCTTCATTTCAATACTTTGAACAGTAAAATACTGAGAGGGCTCAAAAATTAATAAATCCATTGATAGAGGAAGGCTGATGTCACTGGAAGAGCTACATCTACTACAGGTGGAGTATTCCTTATCTGAAATAATCCAAAACATTTTTAGCACAATTCAGAAAGTGACACCTTTGCTTTCTGATGGTTCAATGTACATAAACTTAGTTTCATGCACAGAATTAATACAAATATTGTACAAAACATACAGACTATTTTCAAAACCTTGGAGAGAGATAAAGTACCAGCCAATCAGCTCTTAACTGCCATGTTACCGGCTGTTAGGAAAATTACAGTTAGAAGCTGGTTGGTTGGTAGTTTATCTCTGTCCACTTTCTCTCTCTCTCCAAGGCCAAAATATACCCCCATGAATTGGGCATCCGGTCTATAGGTCTACAGTCAATAGGTTGACCACTAATTGTAGACATGCATTAGGTCGATAGGGTCAAAAGGTCAACATGGCAATGGTCGATGCAAGTTTGTATGTTGTTTTTTTAATACATGGAATTGTCTTATTTTTATTGTTCACACTCAAAATAATATGTTTGATGTACAATATGTGATGTTTTAAAGTAAAAATACAAACATTGTACACAATTACCTTTAAGCTGTGTGTATAAGGTATACACAAATTAATTAAGTTTGTGTTTAGACTTGGGTTCCTTCACCAAGATATCTCATTATGGTATGCAAATATTCCAAAAAAAAAAAAGAAGATTAAAAAAAAAAGGAATCTAAAAAAAATTCTGGTCCCAAGCATCATGATTGAGGATACTCATGTTATATACGCAATCGCTAAATATAACATTAGTAATATGACCTCGCAGAGATCAGAGGAACAGCCCAATTGTACTTCAATACAAAAAGTATACATTGGGGGGGAATTTACCATGGGGTAGTGAACACTTTTGAGCGAGAACCCACTGCCGTAAAGTGCGGCGGGATCGGTTGGGCGAATCTGTTGGGTAACTGAATCCTCCACCCCCATTGTATCACAAATTCAGTATTGAAGAGGTTTACCACCTTAGAACTACCATTTTGTTTTACGCATATTGAATACACTACTTTATCTTCATATTATAGGCACAGTTGTTTATGATCATGGCCCTTGGGAAAGAAAAAGCAGTTCTGCCGATGCACTGTATCTACTAAGTAATTCAGGAGGCATGTGCAAACAATAAATGAATGTAACTTTAAAAAACTCATTTAGAACACACACTACCAAAATTATATACTGTTCCCATAATTTCTATGCAAGGCAGACAATATAAGAGGAGACATAGGGAAGGAGCTATGGTACAGTCGTGGAATAAGGCTGTACGTCACACAACTACATTGTAACATGGATATTTTTATTGTATGGAAATAAACTGTTTTAGATGTATTAAATATAGGATTTACTTTTTTTTTTTTTTATTCTCCCATCTCTGTTTGTGCTAGCATTTCCTGCCTGTCAGTGGCATCTACTGTATATGAAACAAGACAAAGAGATTCCACTGCATTGTACCAGTATAAAAAGAAAGATGGACTGCAGTAGGTCTGGGAAGAGAAACAAATCAGTTACACAAGATTCTGTCTGCTTTTGACACAGTCATGGAGACACATTTTAAAGGGTTTTATTTGGGATTACAGGGTTACGGCTCACGTGAGAAGCTGATGCTCTGATGCTGATTGGGAAAGGCTTTATGAAGTATTTTTTCAAATTTACAGAAATTTCAAAATAAAAAGTTGCATTTCAGTAACGACAAAAGCAATGTGGATGAACATGAAACGTCTGAATCTCATCCCACTTGGCCACACACACACAGTGATCCTGACAAATGGCTTACTGGTGTACACACACACACACACACACACACACACCTACTAAAATGAACACAAGTTATTGACCAGCTCAGTTATTTGCAGGACTTGTTTTTACAGCAGCGTACACTATAGATGAACAACTAATCATGTTGGAGAAACTTTAGCGAGATGTTTTAGGTCAATCCACGGAAAGGACTCCTAAACAAGACCTTTAACATTTGATTAGTGCACAACCTATATCGGTCTCCTCTGCAGAGGAAACCATCCCTATGTAACACATTCTTTTGTGTATGCAGCAGGTTTTTCCACAAGTTGTGTTTTCCAAACAGCTGTTGTGTACTTAGCAGCGTTAAAATTCATTATCCTTATAATTAAGAAAGCACAAGCAAAGCCAGCAACAACCTTGATTCTCACGAGTCAGCTGAACAAGGGTATGCCAAACAGCTCTGACCACACTAGGAATCTGAAGGCACAAAGTAGCATTCCAGGTTTTTCCAGCACTGGCATGAGACTGGCTTCATTATCCAAGTTCTCAGCAGCTAGGGTGCCCTAACCAGGAGTTCAGACAGATTTAGTTGCGGCACGACAAGTGTTATAATGGGCGCCCCGAAATAACTGAATTGCTCCTTTGGCCACCCATTAATTAAAAGCTCCACCCTTATCAATTTATTTGCCCCTTTTAATGTAAACATTTGCAGAAATAGACATCCAGGAAAAATGTCTCCACAAATAACCTACAAATTTTGGAAGTTAAGGAATGACCATTCTCTACTTAATGATAGTTTGTTATTTATCTAAATTGTTTGGCAGAAAGGAGAGAAGCTACAGAAGCAGAATTACAGATCTAAGCTCAGTTCTTGGTGGAATCCATCGGGATTCTGACAGTGGCTTACGGTCATTAGGTCGACCACTATTTTCAACATGAGTTTTTCACTTCTTTTTTTTCCCTTTCATTTTTTGAACTTTTTCATACTTTACGATCCACGTCGACTACAACTGGGAACGGTAACCTGTGCCGAGCGCAGCGGAAGCGGAGTGAGGCACCTTGCCCAAAGCATGGCAAGCGAAGTGAGCCATGCAAGGGGACACGGTGCACTAACTGGGGTTCCCCGTCACTTTACGAAGAAGACGACACCCAAAAAAAAAGTAAAAAAAACCTCATGTCGACCTTTTTCCATGTTGACCTTGTTCATGTCGACCTAGTCACCCTTTCGACCTAGTGCATGTCGACCAATAGTAGTCAACCTAATGACCCATACCCCTGACAGTCTGGACTCTGCTGTCAGTATTCTGACTGTTGGGATCCTGACCGCATCCCATTTAGACTTGTTCTGAAACATCATTTGGTTTTATACGATCACATGATCTGTGACACTACAAGGTGCCTCCAAAGTGTGTGTACACTATATTGTAATGGTAGCGTCTAGTTACCCTTCGTGGAGAGGACCTTTCCCATAAGCCCCTGGGTCCATGTCACAAACTATTTGGAAATGTAACCTGAGGCGAGCGAAGCGGAGCGAGACACCGAGCACGAAGCGTGGAGAGCGAAGCGAGCCTGCAAGGGTCCAATGATGCATAGATACAACTAAATAACCTCAAACGAACAGAGAATGGATGAAACATTTAGGTGCTGTAATGGCGGAAGTTATCTACTGCCCTCTCGTGCTGTCTCTTCCTGGTCCTGATCACGAAGGGAACATAGACACAACCATATTGTAATACCATGAGCCATGTACTTTGCAGTTGTGGTGTTGTGCTATTATGGGTATCTAACAATACTCCAGGGACTACAGGCAAAGGGGGTAATTCCAAGTTGATCGCAGCAGGAAATTTTTTAGCAGTTGGGCAAAACCATGTGCACTGCAGGGGGGGCAGATATAACATTTGCAGAGAGAGTTAGATTTGGGTGTGGTGAGTTCAATCTGCAATCTAAATTGCAGTGTAAAAATAAAGCAGCCAGTATTTACCCTGCACAGAAACAAAATAACCCACCCAAATCTAACTCTCTCTGCACATGTTAAATCTGCCTCCCCTGCAGTGCACATGGTTTTGCCCAACTGCTAAAAAATTTCCTGCTGCGATCAACTTGGAATTACCCCCAAAGTTCTGCACATTACAATTAAGCAAGAAAACCTCTATTCGGCAAGAGATATGTATTTTCCCTCTGTAAGAGGCTGTGATAAAGGGCTCTCAAACAAATGTTTATTATTTACATCCAAGTAGTGCTCATTTAATGTGAACGCTCTGACGTGAGAACTGTATAATCACATTTGTATGCTGGGTCAGCAGCAGGTGATTGCATCTGCTATTCATCTATGCTTGGATGTGCTCCGAACAGAAAGTAATTTTATGGAAATGGTATTGTACAATAAAGACACAGACAGTGGAGAAGTAAAAAGTTGGTCCACGTCATGAAAGCAAGATGACAGTTTTGAAACTTTTACCCCTTTTCCATCTGTCGCAGCTGGGAGCCTGACACGGCTGCGACCCGTGCTACAGCCCCCTTTCCCACAGCGCTTACCAACCCGGCATATTGCTGGGTTGGTGACGCTGCTGCTGATGCGGCAGGGGTGGCGCTGGGAGATCACATGATATCCCAGCGCCGCCCTTCCATTCACTGTGAATGGGAGCCGTGTCGCCTCGACATGGCTTCCGTTCACACTACACAGCTTACCGGGTTGAACATGTGTTCAACCCAGCAAGATATCCGGGTAGGATTCCCGGATCACTTGATCCGGGAATTTGCCGGGGAGGGCGATTCCACTAGGAAAAAACACGGGTAAATGTGCGCCCCCGCACATTTACCCGTGTTTTTCAAGGTAGTGGAAAAGGGGTGTGAGGGTTGAAGAAAGTTAAGGTAGAGAGATACAGTACCAACCATTCAGTTTCTATAGTAAATGTATACACAGGTTGTGTTTGAAAGAGGTCACTTATGAGCCGATTTTGTTGTTACTTTTATCTCTCTACTTTATCTCTCTCCAAGTTCTGATTAACCGCCCCCTTATTCTGTAGTTAGTCATAGTTCCAAGCTGTCTGGATGAATAGGCAAAATACTCCAGAATTTTTCCCATAAGCAGTTCCATATTCTTATATCCCCAAGTTCTCCACTGACTTCACAATCCCGGGTTTTTGCACGTGAACGCACATCAACCCGATTTTAGGTAAGTGTAGACACAAACTATCCGGGACCAAGTCCTGGGTTCCCAACCCTGCTCTTTACACAGGTTTTGCTGAAAACCAGGAATGTGCCACATTATAGACCGGCAATTTCCCGGGTCATCAGTGGAAAAGGGGTATAAGAGAGAAGTCCTATACGGACCCTGGTATTAAATTTAACTTTTTCTCATAAGTATTTGTGCACATTAATCAAGGTCATTAGGGGCTGTTACAGGGGGATGCGGTCAAGTTCCCGCCGGACGGAATCCTTGCGGTCAGTATACAGACACCGGAATCCCGACCGGCACAATCCCAACATTCTCTCCGTGGGTGTCCACGACACTCATAGAGGGAGAATAAATTAGTGTGCCGAGCGTGGGGAGCGCAGCGAGCCCGCAAGGGGCTGCGTTGTGCTCGCCCCCATCGGGATTGTGTCGGTCGGGATACCGGTGTCGGTATTCCGACCATCGGGATCCCGTCCGGCAGGATTTCGTACTGATCCCATTACAGGATATATTAGAATACACATCACTAGTTTTCCCTCACACCCCATAGTGGTGCAAGAGAACACTTGGGATGTTGGCGCTACTGTAATTGTCCAAAATAAATGCAACCATGGTGACCCTTTCCCTTATGGTGGGGTCATTAGCTCTGCAATAGCACTCTGGTATCTCTGTACATTACATATGTTTTTAATATATAGTAGGTGGGAGTAGGGTAGCCTCTACTACGATAATGCTTCCACAACAACATGAGTATACTGGCACTATGAGGCTCATTCAAGTGTGGTTGTTCTTGCTGCTGCGGTTGCTATCTTTTGCCGAAAGCAATTGCGATTGTATGCTCATATGGGCAGTAAACATGCCCACTGCTGTCACATCAATTCTGTCCAACATTGCAATATTGCTGATACATTGGTACCATCTTTGCAAATCGGAAAATGTTGCAGAGTCTGAGTGTCTCTGAAGACAAGCTGCTCTCCCGGGACGCAGAGGGCTCTCCAGTAGCAAGTAAGATCACAACTGCTAATTTATGCACACCAAGAAAACAGGACATGCCTGCGTTTGGCCAACCTAAATTCACTCACTGCGCGTGCGCACTGTGGCTCAGATGCATGCGCAGTAAGAAAACATTGACTGATGTGCGTACAACAGCCACTTTGCAACGGCACCTGAATGAGCCTCTATGAACGGCTATAGATGCTGTAAGCTTCAGGACTATGAAAGGCTTTTTAAAAAAAACAAAATCAACATGCCAGCAGTTGGAGTGAGAGGAAAATGCAAACGTTTCTTACATCTGTATCCAGCCTTGAAGTAAATGCCACCTTTCATTAATTACCAGGGAAATACAGTGTCACCTGACTGATGTAGAATACAATTAAGCAGACTTTACACAATTACATAGTTATAGGTAAGCTGGTCCTAAGGAATCTTCCTTCTGCGTCCATTTACAAAATTGGCCACACACTGTTTCTCAATATTCCCACTTTAAAAATAAGGGTACGCTTAGCCACTTCTGACATCCCATTACTAGAGCAGCAGTGCTATAAGATTTACTTTAACACCACAATTCTGTAAAATAGATAGATGTTATTCTGTTCTCAAGGCTACAAAATTTGTATGCAATTTATAAGAATAAAACCAAAATGTCCAAAAATTTCAAATGGTCATAAATTGTCATTCCAAATGACACAGGGGGATGAGTCTCTATGTCTAGTATGAAACTACAGTAAACAGGCAGCCAATCAACCCACAAGACCGGCTTTAGATTTATATGAATGAATGTTTTTCCATCTTTATCTGCTGCATTAATCAGGAGAAGAGCAAAATACTTCCTCCCTAAAACCAAAGTGCCAATCGCATGAGTTCCCTGGATCAAGTTACCCATAATGCCCTCTGATTGTGGCTTCAGATACCATTTATTATAAAGAAGGCCTCTACTTTTATATTCTGTTACTGACTGCCATTTCGGTAAGGCTTGCAACAACAACGTAGGCCTTGCACACATAAGCATTACTGTGAAGTGTTCCGCAAGCACTCCAAAGGCTTATTAATTGAACTGTAGTTATAGTCTAAAACAAATTCAAGTCAAATTGGGCCTACACATATCATTTCTGAGAAAAGCTCACTTTACGTCAATCTGCAACGCTTAGATGCATTTAATACTATGTTAAAACTACAACAGAAATGAATGTGAACGCTCACTGTTAGGATGCATTTGATCTGCATTAGAAGACACTAAACACCACACAAAAGCTTTGAGACGCATTATTTACGCGCTTAAGGTTGATGTGAACACACAGCAAATGGAAGAATGTGTCACTCCTATTTAAGCAATACTTCTTTAAGATGACCGTGTAAGGAGCCTTTTGTTATCAGAAGCTTTTAATAACTGAAGATACTTGAACAATAGTGGTAACAGTAAATCAAATATTTCTCCACCACATGTATACAAATAACAGTTGTACCAGATACATGTGCAGATCTAGACCGTGATTATGAAAATAATATTGTACAAATAACAATCTTAAAGGGACATACAGCTTAGAGTACATACACTATGAAATGATGCATTTACTTACATGCAAGAGAAGGATACTAAGAAACAAGGGCAAATAATGAATGAAAAGGGTAAAATACCCAATAGTTCAAACTTTTATGCAACGATTTAAGAAAGAAGCAACAATGTATGACACTAGTAGCATGCGTCTCGGGGGACAAGGGTTAGCCAGGTCAGTGACATGTCAGCAGTTGAGTAAATATTTAATAAACAAATAACAAAGTGTTAATCGTAAATCAGAACTGAAGAATGAATAGTGTGACACTAAAAATGCCTTCATATACTAAACCAGGGGTACTTCCCAAGAATATCACAAGCAAATATTTGATTTTGCTCATTCAACTGAATTCATGTAAAATAACTATCCTCCAGTTAGACAGCTGTATGTGACCCAAGTCTGACAATAGTGGGGGGGAATAGTTTCCCCAGTTGTTCAAACATACTGATCTGAGCAGCAAACAGCATCAGTAACTCAAGGCCCCGCCCCCTGCACTGTTAATGTGTGTGTGTCACCTGCTGTCACTATACACAGCAGCCCCAGCCTGTGACTGTGTGTGATCCAGGTGCTGCAGCAGCATACAAAGCATCTCCCAGAGAGAGCAGTCACTCACATGCCGGGGGAAGTGTAATTACAGAGTGATTCATCTCCAGCTGGCTGCACATTCTGCAGGGGCAATAAAACAGCCTGACCAAGTCCATCTAGTGCTGCACTCCCCCACCATGGAGCACATCAGCAGCCAAGCGAACTCACTGCACATCTTGTAAAGTGACAAACTTAGAGACAAAAGATATATATAATAACCAAACAACTATCTATCAGTGCTCTCACTGATAGCACTAAGCTACCGAATTCAATATCAAATCATGAACAATTATGTGGTCATCAATATCTACTCACCTCACTGCTTCCACCCACCTCCAAGTATCCCAGGAGAACTCCTATGCAAGTACAGTGTAGGAATCGCGGTAATGAGAAAATAAATCCAGCCCAGGGCACAGAGAGGCAAGGTACAAAGTTAAGTGAACTGCTGAAACAAGTGAGACATCCTCCTCCCAATAAAGCGTGCACCTCTCTCTGGCTGCCTGCTATCTGTCTTTGTAACAGGAGCCAGGCACACTGCACATGCGCAGCTCCGAGTCAACAAGCCTCCCTCCTGACCGGGCATTCACATGCTGTGTGCGTGGGGGAGTCAGTATGGACAGTGCACACGGGCCCTGGGGAGCTTCTGCAAGGTGGGCATGCATCATGGTGAGAGGCAGAGCCATCCACTACTTGCTGTGACTCCATGCTGCCCTAGTTGCAGAATTGCAGCTTTCAGGACAGAAAATAATAATGTCTTTTGAAATAAATTCAAGTCATGTTAGAATATTAAAGAAACCACTGAACTGGTACTTCGATGTCACGAATATACTTGTAAAGGTGATTTTCGATGGAGGTATAAGAAGTTCATAAATTGCTTCCAATACTGCATTTGACGGGATGCTATCACTGTAAAAAATTTTATTTTTTTTTTATTTCTGAGTCCATAACATTAATTAACAGAGCTGCATATATTATTCATTTATATGCAAATATGCTCTTTTATGTTACACATGCTTTTACATAAAGCCACAAAACAGATTTCTCAGCTCTATAGGCGGCAGATCCCAGTGCCGTAACTAGACATTTTAGCGCTGTGTGCAAGAAACAGCATCGGCGCCCCCCCCCCCCCCCTCCATATATACAAAACAGGGCTATTGCGCACATCAGACGCGTGCCAAAACTATAGGAGCATGGCCACAGAGCTCCCTTTCACATATTATGGCAGCAAAGCTCCCCTTTTTTACACATTAGGCAGGCAGAGTCCCCCTTTTTACACATTACGGCAACAGAGAGTCCCCTTTTTTACACAATACGGCAGCAGAGAGTCCCCTTTTTTACACATTAGGGCAGCAGAGAGTCCCCTTTTTTACACATTAGGGCAGCAGAGAGTCCCCTTTTTTACACATTATGGCAGCAGAGGCCTCCTTTTTACACATTGGGGGTCATTCCGATTTGTTCGCTCTGTATTTTTTTCTCGCAACGGAGCGATTAGTCGCTAATGCACATGCGCAATGCCCGCAGTGCGACTGCGCCAAGTAAATTTGCTATGCAGTTAGGTATTTTACTCACGGCATTACGAGGTTTTTCTTCGTTCTGGTGATCGTAATGTGATTGACAGGAAGTGGGTGTTTCTGGGCGGAAACAGGCCGTTTTATGGGTGTGTGCGAAAAAACGCTACCGTTTCTGGGAAAAACGCGGGAGTGGCTGGAGAAACGGAGGAGTGTCTGGGCGAACGCTGGGTGTGTTTGTGACGTCAAACCAGGAACGAAACTGACTGAACTGATCGCAGTTGCCGAGTAAGTGTGGAGCTACTCAGAAACTGCTAAGAAGTGTCTATTCGCAATTTTGCTAATCTTTCGTTCGCAATTTTGATAAGCTAAGATTCACTCCCAGTAGGCGGCGGCTTAGCGTGTGCAAAGCTGCTAAAAGCAGCTTGGGAGCGAACAACTCGGAATGACCCCCATTAAGCATGCAGGGTCCCCTGTTTACACATTAGGCAGCAGATTCCTCTTTTTACACATTAAGCAGGCAGTCTCATTTTACACATTAGGAAGCAGAGTCCCCCTTTTTACATGAGAGAGAAAAAGTGTGTGTGTGTGTGTGTGTGTGTGTGTGTGTGTGTGTGTGTGTGTGTGTGTGTGAGAGAGAGAGAGAGAGAGAGAGAGAGAGAGACAGTGTTTGTGTGTGTGTAAGTATTATACTTAACTGTGACCAGCTGGCAGAGTGGCAGGCCTCTCTTCTTCTCCTTCCTGGCCGAGTCCTCCTCCTCCTCCCCCAGCTCTCAACTCCTCGCAGTGCAGTCTCTCCCAAGTTGCATGGGGTGGCGATCCGGCATCCTGAGGCGAACATTTATGTCCCGGGACTCGGGAACCAGAGCTGCTGCTCCTCCATCCTCTCTCCCCCGCGGCCGCTCCCCCGGCGTGATGCAGTTAGGGAGCAGAAAGGGTAGCAGAGAGAGTGGGTGTAGGGATCAGTGAGTGAGGGGAGCAGAGAGTTGGTGTAGGAAGCAGTGAGTGTGAGGAGCAGAGAGAGTGGGTGTAGGGATCAGTGAGTGAGGGGAGCAGAGAGTTGGTGTAGGAAGCAGTGAGTGTGAGGAGCAGAGAGAGTGGGTGTAGGGATCAGTGAGTGAGGGGAGCAGAGAGTTGGTGTAGGAAGCAGTGAGTGTGAGGAGCAGAGAGAGTGGGTGTAGGGAGGCAGTGAGTGAGGGGAGCAGAGAGTGGGTGTAGGAAGCAGTGAGTGTGAGGAGCAGAGAGAGTGGGTGTAGGGATCAGTGAGTGAGGGGAGCAGAGAGTTGGTGTAGGAAGCAGTGAGTGTGAGGAGCAGAGAGAGTGGGTGTAGGGAAGCAGTGAGTGAGGGGAGCAGAGAGTGGGTGCAGGAAGCAGTGAGTGTGAGGAGCAGAGAGAGTGGGTGTAGGGAGCAGAGAGGGTTAGTGTAGGGAGCAGTGAGTAAGGGGAACAGAGCAAGTGGGTGACCCTGAGGGGAGCAGAGCAAGTGGGTGACACTGAGGGGAGCAGAGCAAGTGGGTGACACTGAGGGGAGCAGAGGGACTGGGGTGTAGGGAACAGTGCGTGTCAGTGTGGAGCTGCCAGTGCCGAGCTAAGTGTGCGTTAATGCTGCGGCTGCCACTTGTAAACTCCCCCCTCCGCCTCCGTCTCTCACCCCACACTGCCTCGGTCCGCTCCTATGCTTCTTCCGGCTCCCGCCGCCGAGTTCAAGGCAGAGCTCCGGAGATCGGAGCTCTGCACATCACCTGCGGGTGAGAGGGCGGGTGGGTGGCTGCCGCAAACGAATTACATTGTGCACTGGCTGCGGGAGGTGGCGGCGGGGGAGAGCGAGTGTGCCGGTTGCGCCTGCAGTGCCCATGCGCTGTGGGCGGCGCACACTCGGCACACACGTCGTTACGGCACTGGGCAGATCCATTGTATATCTTGTATGAGTAACAATTATCCAGTGTTCACATATTTATTTTCTCATACGTCCTAGAGGATGCTGGGGTCACATCAAGAACCATGGGGGGTATAGACGGGATCTGCAGGAGAAATGGGCACTTTAAGACTTTCAAAGGGTGTGAACTGGCTCCTCCCTCTATGCCCCTCCTCCAGACTCCAGTTTAGAATCTGTGCCCAGTTGAGACTGGATGCACTCTGAGGAGCTCTACTGAGTTTCTCTGAAAAAGACTTATGTTAGGTTTTTTATTTTCAGGGAGACAGCTGGCAACAGTCTCCCTGCTTCGTGGGACTTAGGGGAGAGAAGTCAGACCTACTTCTGTGAGTTTAAAGGCACTGCTTCTTTGGCTATAGGACAGCATTAGCTCCTGAGGGTCTGATCGCTAGGTACGCCTAGATGCTCGTTCCCAGAGCCCGCCGTCACCCCCCTTGCAGAGCCAGAAGTCAGAAGACAGATGAGTAGAAGAAGAAAAGAAGACATCAGTGACGGATTCTGAGGTATCGCAGTGCTCGCACGCTGCGCGCCATGCTCCCACACACAGCGGCACTACAGGGTGCAGGGGGTGGGGGCGCCCTGGGTAGCATATATGACCTCTATAAGTAACTGGCAAGAGCGGACATAGTGCCAGGGCACTGTCCGGACCCCCGCCAGTATAAAAATGTATTTGAAAAGAGCGGGTCTGAAGCGCGCCATTACGGGGGCGGAGCTTAGCCCTCACAGCACACAAACCCGCGCCATTTTCTCTACACAAGGCTGCAGAGACGCTGGTCCTTATATGTTAATTATAAAAGCGCTGCAGGTCTGGGGAATTTTCTGTGGTGTTTCAGACCGGGATTGAGCGCTGGAGTGTGAGCTGGCAATAACTCCCTCTGTGTCTCTCTGACAGGCTTTACTGTGGGTCTGTCCCCTATAGGCCCAGTGTGTCTGGGTGTGTTGGGCGCACGTGTGTCGTGTCAAAGTCGAAAAATATCATGCTGCACGTTGCCATATATTCACCCCATGCGCTTGCCCGCTGCACGTGCACATTCTTTCCCGTGCGTGCGCATATTCGCAGTTGCGTAATGAAGCTTCTACGGCCGTGCGCATTGACGCGTGGTATGTGCATTTACGGTAGAGTTTGTGTGCGTCTAGCGGGAGACTCAAATGTTACATAGTAAATCCAAATAGTATGTTTTATAGGTAATGTTCCCCTTAATAATAACTGTAAGTTTGTTTATTGTAACTGGTCGCTGGACAGAGGAATTCCTCTTTGCATGATACGAAGGGTCAGACAGGGTTTGAGCAGTGGTGTTTGGTACCTAACTAAAGAACATTTTATTAGAAACAATCCGGTGCTGGTTAGGTAAAGATTAATTGCTCCTGCGTATAGTTATGTCTATTAGTAGTTTCTGGACATTTACTATATTTGCAGTTCATTATCCATGCGGCGGGAATCCTGAGATTCCCTCCCACCTGAGCAGTTCGATATAGTCACAGCCCACCTGTTCAAACTAACCTATGATTTTTTGTTATAATGCGGGGAGACATTCCTGTGTCCAATGAACAATGAGATTATAGGTCCCTTTGTAGTGTACTGTACGCAGTGTATAAAAGAACAGCCAGCCTGGCCAGCTCAGTCTCTCTCTCCACAACGGTTTTCATCATTGACTAACTAGGGAGCTGGTACCAGGACTGCGCAGCGATCATTCTCCAGTGTGTAAGTAATTCTCTGTGACCAACTTGTTCCCTGTTTGTATTTGCCATACTCTCTCTCTCTCTCTCTCTGTTATTGTTAAACTGTTGTATATTGTATATGTGTAGTTATTATGTTTAGATATTGATTTTAGCCTGTAGTGTATGAACTGTTAACTGTATTCCCCTTTTTACATAGCTAGATATTGTTAGTAAAGGTTTTGGAACCTTAGCAAGGTATTGTGTGTTTATTACATTGCTGAGAGTATTCAGAGCGTCTCAATCACTCAAGAGGCTTTCATACAATAGAGGTTAATTAGCATTGCATTGTGCTCACATTACAAAACCAAGGTTTACAGTATAGGCGCAGCCTTTCATTGTGTTGCATACAAGGTTTACTGAGTGTCATCCCGTGAGCGTCTGTGCCGCTCGTGTTCCCCTCGTGGTCACGAGCGTCCGCTACGCTGGTAGCGTAACATTACTGTAGTTGGCCGCCTATAGCGTGCTCGACACCAAGTGTTAAGCTGTGAGCGAGCGTGCCGCATGTGCGTCTCGACCACGGCTAAGCGTCTGCTACACTAAGTGCGTACCCTTACGGTACCCCATACGCCAATTGCGTACTGAGTCTCTTACCCACATATAGTGAATGTTATAAGATAAATATTTAGCTTTATCAATTGGCGGCTCGTCCGTCCTCCACATATCCGCACTAGCGAACACAGACTTTATCTGTCAGCAAGGGCGGAAAGGCAGTATCCCTTCGTATCCGTATTGGTGGTGAGGGATACAGTAGTGCTGACTAGATAAGCGTCTGCATCGCTACGCTGTAGGAGTGCTGGTGGAATCCGGAACCGGAAGGTAAGAACAAAACGCTATTGTCTTTTAAAACTGTTTATCTCTGTTTTGCGTACGCAACACACGCACACACCTGCATTTCTTTTTATTTGTGTATTTTCACGTCTCACCTTCCTGCTTGCCATTTATCATTGATAACGTGCTGAGAAAGATTTGTTGCTATTGGTAGTTAAAAGTAATATTAATACGTTAAGGAGTAATTTGTAAAACACGCGCACGGCTTGCCTAAGATACAAGGAAGTTCTGTGTGGTGCTCGGTAGATGATTACAGTTAAAGATCATCTACATTGATATAAATGTGTTAGTTGTATTTCTGTGGATATACCTGGCTTGCGTACATGTGTCTCTAACAAAGGGCGGGACTAGCGTACGCGACGCAAGGGACGACGCACGGAGCGTATATTACGCAACGGAGCGTCTGGGTACGCCCACATAATACAAATCACACGATAGTATTGTTTTAGTAGGCGAAATGGAGGCAACGAGATAATAGCGCAAGTCAATCTCAATGTCCTAAATTTTAAGCTAATAGATCCTTCTCTAGTTGTAACTCCTTTCGGGATTAGTCTGCGATACTGAATGAAAGGGATTTCTGCGCAGAAACGAAAGTAAAGAGTATATGAGGTGAAAGTGTGTGTATACATATATATAAGTTTCTAATTTTTGGGTGGAACCACAGGAAATCATCGAGTTTTCGTGAGGTACATACGTGTAAGTGACGGCACGGTGGCTTGGGAGGCATCCCTTGTTAAACATATTAAAAGAAGAGCATTAGAGTATAGCAGACCGGGAGGTCTACTGTAGCACAGACCAGGAGGTCACGGACCAGGAGGTCCAGGTACAGTAGACTAGGAAGTCCGCTATAGATAAAGAGTAAAGAAGCACAACACCAGGAAGGGTTGGTGCGGTACCCATATAGGCCATTAAGCTCTGGCTGAAGGAATTCACAGCCACAATTTTCGATTCCACTGGTCGCTCCGCACATAAGATTAGTTGCTTATGTGCAGAACGATTGTACCGCATGTAATTGTGTGCATTAGTTAGTAACTTGACCCAGTACCATTTGCGTATGCTAGAGGGGTCATAAACGCTATTTGTACATTCTAACGTGATTTGTGTAATTTTTTTATTTTAAGGGAGGTTCGCTGGTCACTCGGGAATTCTCTAACAACCAATAGTTACTGGGAAGGGTTAAGTGCTCTTCGGATCACACCCACATGTTCCAGTAAATAGAGGTTCAGGTCGCAGGGGCCCTAGGTTGAGTACGCCAGCGCTAAGGCAGTGTGTGGGCGTATTGGTCGACGTGGGCGAGTGAGTGGAGGTACTCGGTAAACTTCCGCCGCCGGCCTACCCCAGACATCTTGGTTTTTGTAAGGGTTCGCTGAAGACCCTGATTTGAAGGTCAGAGGTAGTGAAAGTAACACCTGCAAAGATGGGGGCCAGTTGTTCAGGTAGGGGGCGATCAACCTCGGTTCAGGTTGACTTAGTAAACCGACCAATCGGGTCGGCAAGGTATATCATGTGTGAGAAATACGGTTCACACACAGAGGTTTTGTGCGATGAATGGGAAAGAATGACTGTGCATGACGGGGAAAAGTTCCCACGGGTAGGCAGTTTTAGCCCCGAGGTGTTACAAAATCTAAGGAGAAGGATATGTCTCATTAAATCTGCAAAGAGACGGATCAAACATTATGATTATTTACAGTTATGGCAACAGGAAGGTGAAATACAGAGAGGATTGGCTCAAGCGGCTGGATCTAACCCTATCAGAAAACTGATAGCCACCGCGCAACCACCACCATACATAACGGGAGAGAAGGTGGTTACAGAGAATGGCACACTGGTGTATGATAAACATGCACTTAGTAACTGTATAAATGTTAAGAATAATGTAACTAAGATTGTTGATGCTAATACTAACTCGTGCAAGCTGTACCCTGTTTTAAACTTTCCCCAGGATTGTGACCAAGAGGATGAACCCACAACAATATCGGCACTCTCTCTAGCAGCCACCATAGCAGAAACAACAGTGGGCACGTCCCAACCAGTAAGAGCAGTATCAAAGGCCCCTAGTGGAGGGACAGGTGAGGTCGTATCAACTGGTAAGTACGGCACTGTACAATATGCTGAAACCATTGCACCACATGTTGTAGAATCTACTCAGAATGATGTTATTGAACTTAATCCCGTTAGGGTAATTGCAGTACCAAATGGGAAAACTGACACTTCAGGAGTCACTCCTGTCAGACACATCGCCATGCACTGCCCCTTTTCCCGAATGGAATTAAGATCAATGGTGTCTGAATTCCCTGATCCTAGGAAAGATCTAGTTGCAAGCCAGAAGTACATTAGAGAGCTAGGAAATACTGTGGAGCCTAATAACAAAGACTGGCAGATATTGCTGAGGGCATGTTTACCCTCCAATGTCGACTCAGCGAGATTTATAGCTGACTGTAAATAAGACGAAGAGGTACCCCTTACGGATGTGTACAACCAAGATAATGTAAAGAGAATAAATTTACAGTAAGAGAGTATTTCCCAGCTGTTGCTAAATGGAACAAAATTTTCTCCATCAAGCAAAAGGAGGGAGAAACAGCTGCTGATTATTTTCATCGGGCACTACAGGAAATGGCTAAGTATACAGGAATAGAAGACATTAAGACAAATGTGAATCATAGAGAAGTAGCAGTATCTGTGTTAATGGATGGTTTAAAGGAAGTATTGAGGACGAGGGTACAGACCACCCAACCATGTTGGAGAGGTTTGTCAGTGGCTACTTTGAGAGAGGCCGCTATTGATCATGATCGGAACATCACCAGACACAGGGAGTGACAGAGTGATAAGTTAATGGCCGTAAGTATACAAGCCCTGACCACAAGGCCACCTCAGTATAAGTCTCCGACCCCTGTGGGTAAGTCAAATGTGGTAACTTGTTATTACTGTCATAAAGAGGGACATTTTGCACGAGACTGTAGATCGAAAAATGCACAAAAATCATATCAACCCCCTAGACAACGACATGACACACGAAATTGGGACCAAGGACCGCAGAGACGGAGTTATGAGCCACACGCAGGGGAAACAAAAAGGTATCCCCCAAGAAGAGACTGGCAAGTCTCTGATAGTTCCCATTTACCCCCTTCACAGGTAATAGCTGCCAGCGCAATGCAGGGAGGCCACCACATACAATAGGGGTGGGGCCACACCTGTAGTCTGCAGCCAGTGAAATTAATTGCGAGCCTTGGAAATGAACCTGAGGTCACAATTGATGTAGCTGGTAAATCTCTAAATTTCCTTGTAGATACGGGGGCGGCCAAGTCAGTGATAAATTCGACCGTGGGCATGAGAACCACTGGTAAAACAATTCCAGCCATGGGAGTAACAGGAGTAGTACAGCACTACCCTTTAAGCAAACCTGCAGAGATTACGATAGGGCCTTTGCATACCAAGCATTCTTTTCTGCTGGCTGCATCGGCTCCGACTAATCTCCTAGGGAGAGATTTACTGTGCAAAATGGGATGTGTCATATATTGTACTCCTGAAGGTGTGTTCTTGGACATACCCGAAAACCACGCTCAAGAAGTGCAGGATATGCTAGACTCCCCAACAAGATTAATGTCCCACACTGTTGTTGTAAATAGGTGTCCGTCCAAGGTAGAGGAAATGATTTCCCAGATACCGGAATCACTTTGGACCAAGGATGGACAAGACACTGGATTAATGGCAAACGTAGCCCCAGTAGTTGTACAAGTAAAAGATGGTAGGATAGCTCCAAAAATCCCACAATACCCTCTGAAGCCCGAGGTGGAGTTAGGAGTTTACCCTGTAATAGAGCGCTTGCTACAACAGGGCATTCTGGTAAGAACGTCCAGCACTGCCAATAGTCCCATCTTCCCTGTTAAAAAGAGTGGGGGGAGGGGTTACAGATTAGTGCAGGATCTAAGAGGGATCAACAAAATAGTTGAGAGTCAATTCCCCGTAGTGCCAAATCCAGCTGTCATCCTTATGCAAATCCCTCCCACTGCCAAATTTTTCACTGTGATTGACCTCTGCTCCGCCTTCTTCTCGGTACCTCTGCACCCTGACAGTCAATACTTATTCGCATTTACATACAGAGGAGTTCAGTACACCTGGACTCGATTACCACAAGGTTTCATTGACAGTCCAAGTATTTTCTCTCAGGCCTTGCATGATTGTTTACAGTCTTTCCAACCTGAGAGTGGATCAGTACTATTAATACAGTACGTGGATGATTTACTGCTGTGTTCTGATTCACTAGAAGCGTCCCTGAGAGATACGAAACAACTCCTGTTTCATCTTTCAGACACAGGACACAAGGTTTCCAAAGATAAGTTACAATTATGCCAGACCAGGGTGAAGTATTTGGGACACTGCCTAACACAAGGACTGAGACACCTCACTGCTGATAGAATTCAAGCAATTCGTGACATGACCCTGCCACAAACCCAGCAACAGATTAGAACGTTTTTAGGAATGTGTGGGTATTGCCGTAACTGGATCCCAGGTTTTTCCATACTGGCCTTGCCTTTACAGGAGATGGTCTCCTCAAACAAACCTGATCGGATTTCGCACACAGACGAGTCTGAGATGGCATTTGAGAGACTTAAACAGTGCCTAACGCAGGCACCAGCATTAGGTATGCCAGATTATGGAAAACCCTTTGAACTGTACGGAACAGAGAGTGCTGGGTGCGCAGCAGGTGTCTTAACCCAGAAGCATGGTGATGCCAGCAGGCCGGTAGCCTACTATAGCGCTCAGCTAGACACGGTAGCGCGATCCCTCCCCACATGCTTGCGAAGCGTTGCAGCAATAGCATTGCTAGTAAGTAAAAGTGAAGATGTAGTGCTAGGACACAATCTCACAATTCATACACCACATGCAGTGTCAGCTTTACTGAATTCTGCCCAAACCAGACACGTCTCATCAGCGCGGTTTACAAGATGGGAATTGGCATTGATGGCCCTGGTAAACATCACCATAAGGAGATGCAGCGCACTAAATCCTGCAACATATCTCCCAGGTGTGCCTGGACAGCCACAAAGGGTGGAGGATGAGAGTGATGGTGAAGGAGGATTTAGTAAGGACAGCGACACACATGATTGTATGGAATATTTGACCCAAAATTTCACGGCAAGGCCTGACATCAGTGACAACCCACTGGAAGATGTAGATTTTACTTTCTACACTGACGGTAGTTGTCACAGACAGACGGACTCGGGAGACTTGTGTACTGGATACACAGTCGTAGATGACCAAGGTACCATAGAAGCGGAACCCCTAGGGCCCACCACACTCAGCACAAGTTGCTGAACTGGTTGCCCTAACCAGAGCATGCGAATTGGCTAAAGGCAAGTCAGCCAATATCTACACAGATTCTAGGTACGCCTTCGGAGTAGTCCATGATTTCGGGGCATTATGGTGCCTCAGAAATTTCATGACGGCAGCCGGCACACCAGTAGTGCATGCAGCCCACATCAAAAGACTTCTAACAGCGATACAGGAACCCGACAGAGTGGCTGTTATCAAGTGTAAAGCTCACACGTATAGCCAAGACCCGGTATCACTTGGTAACAGCCGAGCAGACGAAGCTGCTAAATCAGCAGCCGGTAACCCCATACAAACAGACAGTACACAACTGATGGTATTTGATACTGTAAACACACAGAAATTATATGAAATGCAAAATTTGTGTTCACCACAAGAAAAGGCAGTTTGGAGGTCAAAAGGATATGGCCAGGAGTCCTCAGGACTCTGGACAGATGGACAGGGTAAGCCAGTGGCACCCAGAGCATACCTTCCAAGTCTAGCGGAGGCGGCACATGGGCTGACTCATCTAGGCAAAGAAGGAATGTGTAAGTTGGTAAGAGCTTATTGGTGCGCCCCAGGATTTTCTTCCCATGCGGGTAAAAGAGCGATGACATGTCTCACCTGCTTGAGGAAGAATATCGGAAAGGCAATACCGACAGAGCCATCCCATATCCCTCCGACAGATGGTCCTTTCCAGGTAATACAAATTGATTTCATACAATTGCCACCTTGTAGAAATTTAAAGTATGTATTGGTCTGTATTGATGTGTTCTCAAATTGGGTTGAAGCATTTCCCGCGGCCACAAATACCGCTGTGTTTACTGCAAAGAAAATTGTGCAGGAATTTGTGTGCAGGTATGGTATCCCTAGAATAATTGAGAGTGATAGGGGTACCCATTTTACAGGTGAAGTCTTTCAAGCAATGTGTAAGTTGATGGGAATTAATAGTAAGCTGCACACTCCGTACCGCCCCCAGGCGAGTGCGAAAGTGGAAAGAGTAAACAGCACTATTAAAAACAAATTAAGCAAGGTAATGGCTGAAACAGGATTGTTGTGGCCCGAAGCTTTGCCAATCGTATTATACAGCATCAGAACCACTCCCAGGTCCCCTCTTAATCTGTCTCCTTTTGAAATTCTGTTTGGTCGACAACCCCATGTTATGATTAACCCCCAGGATGATCTGAAATGTAACAATGAAGTCACTGTAAAGTATTTGGTTAAGATGAGTAAGCAATTGAGGAATCAGAATGATAATCTAAAGTTGGTGATTCCTGATTTGCCAGACAATAATTGTCATGACATTGAACCTGGGGATTATGTAATGATACGGAATTTTCTACGCTCAGGTTGCCTTATTGACAGATGGGAAGGACCATATCAAGTCTTATTGACCAGCACAACAGCATTGAAGGTTGCCGAGAGAGAGACTTGGGTCCATTCGTCTCATTGTAAAAAGGTTGCTGACCTAGAGAGGTCCCGTGATAAAGAACAGACGGTAGAGGTTGTATCACTAGAGTGTCTGTTCCGGGAAGATTGAGACGACACCTGAGCGCTGAGAATAATAAGATCGGAGGCGTTTGTCGAGCCAGATTTCTTTTTCCCATTTGTTATTTTCTCCAGTTCCCATCTCCCTCCTATTTCCCTTCCCCCTTCTTATTTTTCTCCTTTTACTCCTCTAAGATGGACTTGCCCCAAGAGACTGTGATCCGGATTTTCCTGTTGACCATGATGTTGACAAGAGCAGTCTGTTTCGGTGAGAGTACCATGGAGGTCGAGAAAGGATCTGGAATGGGTTCTGATGACCAGGATGGAGGCGTAAATTTCCAAGAGCGACATAATCTCCGAGTAAAGGCGAGTATCAGAAAACGATCTGGTAGCATTGACAATAGAAGGAATTGTGAAGGATTGTTAGCTGAAGAGAACTGCATCTGTAGGCATTGTGACAATATAGTTGAGGATGGGTGCATCAAGAAATGTCAGTCCAGTTTTAATGTCCACATGGACCGGCATCCATTGAGTGACTATCACTCTTTAGTGGGTAAAGTGTTAAATCAGACACACTGTTGGGTATGCTCTCAAGTACCTCAAGGTCATAGCAAATCAGGACTAGTACCATTCCCTTTAACTGTAGGAGAGGTACTTGAGTTAAGTGGTGGGAGGCCGGTGGACAAGAGGTTTAATATCTCTAGTCCTCCTAGTTTGAAGCTCCACCAGTATCATGTGGATAGGTCTTTAGTATGCTTTAACATTTCCAATCCCCGAAAGCCGGGAAATTGGGAAGTGTCATGGAGTAATCAAACCATGACATTTTCATATAGAGCCGATAGAATGCCCATAGACACAGAACTTATACGCCAGATCACCAACAGTGGAAAATATTTCCGGTATAGGTATACTCTAGGAAGTAGGACCATGCGAGTTGGAGAAGTATCACCAGGATACTGTGCACATATCGTACAACCTGATACGTGTACTAGACAGATGGGAGAGTTAGGGTTAGGAGATTTCACATGGAAAATTTGTAACATGGTAATGTCATACTCCGTCCCATATGTTCTCCCCGATGATGCATATTTCATATGTGGGAGAAAGGCGTATAAGTGGCTTGCCCCAAACTCAGAGGGATTGTGTTACATTGGAAAAGTACTGCCTGAAGTAATGACTGTATCCCATAACAAAATGAAAGACATTCACCGCGGTGCCCAAGCTCCTTATACTCACACTCATTACGAGCACATCGTTAAACGGCACCTGATAGAGAGGACAGAGCACTCGGCCTCTGATCTGATCCATGAATCCACCGGGATTCAATTCCTACTCGCGTTAGATATCACTCGTACCGCCAGAGGAGTGATAAATTATAAATATATATCTGCGCTAGCGAACTTGTTAGACAATATCACCGAAATGTATGACGACACGTTCAGGTACACTGGGAAAGAGTTACAAGCCTACAAAACAGAGCTGGTTCAGCATAGGATGATTCTCAATTACCTCACAGCAGTGACAGGCGGGTATTGTGTTACCCTAGCAACTCAATATGGAATAAAGTGCTGCACGTACATTACAAACAGCACGGAGGACCCAGCCGAGGTCATAGACCAAAAGATGGATGACATTTTACAATTAAAGTGGGAGTTTCGAAGGTAACACAATCTCACACTCGCTGCTGTGGGTAATGAGCTGACCAGTTGGGTGTCATGGTTGAACCCACAAAATTGGTTCTCTGGTTTAGGAGAATGGACCCAAGGTATTATAATGGACGTAGGGAAATTTCTCTTGTGTATTCTGGGAGTCGTCATATTGGTCGGCCTGATATTTAGATGCGTTCGGACTTTAACGAAGTGTAAAGGTAGTACCAGAGTGATGAGTCTGAGGAGCGAAGACACTGTAATAACAACAACTAATTTGATTTATGACCCAACGATAGAGACAATGTTGTGATGAAAATGTGATTCCACGGTCCGTTTCTTTCACCCGTTTCTCCTTTGTTTTCCTCCAAGGTACAAAGACATCCGCTTGGAAGAAGAATTTGACAACCTCTTTTATACAGACCATTGATGAACTATGCTACAAGCCCCAATATCCCTAGTGACTTTAACTTTTACGATAGCCCAATACTTTAGAGACTGTAACTTTATGGACAATAGAAAAGCTTTTGCTCGCTATTTATAGCAAAAGCACCGAGAGACATCAGACAACATGTACATCAAGACAAGACATCAGACAAGACCTCAATCGGCGACTGTTTATTTAAACTCACACAGTTTACAACTGCATTTATAACGATTGTTTCTTATCTTCATCTCTACAACCTCCAGGTAATGACACACATAGTCGATAGGGAATATAGACACATATATCAGCATTCACATGTTCCCCCCCTTCATGTATCATCAACTAAATGTGCTCCCCATTTGTTGCAACCAAAAGCCGAAAAGAGCTCGGAAGAGTTTGACAGCCCATCCACAGATCCCTGACACGGGATAAGAAGGATTCAAATGTATACTTCGCAATACCTCGAAGCTTGATTTAAAACACGTACGGCACGATGATACATGACCCCTCAAACATGGATTCATACACACATGCTTCTACTATCTCACTAGGTCATACCTTTTTCCCACCTTCTCCTCTCCTCCCTTTACCCAATCATAAAAAGGTATTTACATGATGACATATATTTTTCTTTTTTTGAACTGTTTTAGGAAGTGGCAGTTATTGATGACTGCCAAAGGGTGGACTGTCAAAGTCGAAAAATATCATGCTGCACGTTGCCATATATTCACCCCATGCGCTTGCCCGCTGCACGTGCACATTCTCTCCCGTGCGTGCGCATATTCACAGTTGCGTAATGAAGCTTCTACGGCCGTGCGCATTGACGCGTGGTATGTGCATTTACGGTAGAGTTTGTGTGCGTCTAGCGGGCGATTTAAATGTTACATAGTAAATCCAAATAGTATGTTTTATAGGTAATGTTCCCCTTAATAATAACTGTAAGTTTGTTTATTGTAACTGGTCGCTGGACAGAGGAATTCCTCTTTGCATGATACGAAGGGTCAGACAGGGTTTGAGCAGTGGTGTTTGGTACCTAACTAAAGAACATTTTATTAGAAACAATCCGGTGCTGGTTAGGTAAAGATTAATCGCTCCTGCGTTTAGTTATGTCTATTAGTAGTTTCTGGACATTTACTATATTTGCAGTTCATTATCCATGCGGCGGGAATCCTGAGATTCCCTCCCACCTGAGCAGTTCGATATAGTCACAGCCCACCTGTTCAAACTAACCTATGACCTTTTGTTATAATGCGGGGAGACATTCCTGTGTCCAATGAACAATGAGATTATAGGTCCCTTTGTAGTGTACTGTACGCAGTGTATAAAAGAACAGCCAGCCTGGCCAGCTCAGTCTCTCTCTCCACAACGGTTTTCATCATTGACTAACTAGGGAGCTGGTACCAGGACTGCGCAGCGATCATTCTCCAGTGTGTAAGTAATTCTCTGTGACCAACTTGTTCCCTGTTTGTATTTGCCATACTATCTCTCTCTCTCTCTCTGTTATTGTTAAACTGTTGTATATTGTATATGTGTAGTTATCATGTTTAGATATTGATGTTAGCCTGTAGTGTATGAACTGTTAACTGTATTCCCCTTTTTACATAGCTAGATATTGTTAGTAAAGGTTTTGGAACCTTAGCAAGGTATTGTGTGTTTATTACATTGCTGAGAGTATTCAGAGCGTCTCAATCGCTCAAGAGGCTTTCATACAATAGAGGTTAATTAGCATTGCATTGTGCTCACATTACAAAACCAAGGTTTACAGTATAGGCTCAGCCTTTCATTGTGTTGCATACAAGGTTTACTGAGTGTCATCCCGTGAGCGTCTGCGCCGCTCGTGTTCCCCTCGTGGTCACGAGCGTCCACTACGCTGGTAGCGTAGCATTACGGTAGTTGGCCGCCTATAGCGTGCTCGACACCAAGTGTTAAGCTGTGAGCGAGCGTGCCGCATGTGCGTCTCGACCACGGCTAAGCGTCTGCTACACTAAGTGCGTACCCTTACGGTACCCCATACGCCAATTGCGTACTGAGTCTCTTACCCACATATAGTGTATGTGAATGTTATAAGATAAATATTTAGCTTTATCAGTCGGTATGTCTGAGGCGGAGTGCTCTTCCCAGGAGGAGACTATGTTAGGGACACAAACGGCTGTGGGAGTGACCCTGTTGGCACCGCCGACACTGATTGGGTGAATGTTTTGAGTGCTTTGAATGCTAATGTGGCTCTGATAAATAAGAGATTGGATAAATCTGAGTCTCAGAACCAGGCATGGAAGAAATCCGTAGAGGATGTGTTGTTACAAGTCCAGACCCCCTCGGGGTCACAAAACGTTCATTTGCCCAGCTGGCAGACACGGATACCGACACAGACACTGACTCAAGTGTCGACTATAGTGATGCCAGATTAGATCCAAAACTGGCAAAGAGCATTCAGTACATGATTGTGGCAATAAAAGACGTATTACATATCACTGAGGACCCTACTGCTCCTGATACTAGGGTCTGTATGTATAAAGGAAAGAAACCTGTATGTATAAAGGAAAGAAACAAGTTTCCTCCCTCTCATGAACTGAACACGCTTTGTGAAAAGGTTTGGGAAAATCCTGACAAAAAGTTTCAGATTCCCAAAAGGATTCCAGTGGAGTATCCGCTTCCCTCTGGGGATAGGGAAAGATGGGAGTCACCCCCCCATTGTGGACAAAGCTCTATCACAGCTGTCCAAAAGGGTGGCTCTTCCGTCCCCTGACATGGCAGCCCTAAAGGATCCTGCGGATCGTAGGCAGGAAAATACATTGAAATCCATTTATGTTACCACGGGTACGCTACTCAGACCAGCCATTGCATCTGCGTGGGTGAGTAAATTGGCAGATAACTTGTCATTTGAAATGGTTACCCTGGATAGGGATAGCATTCTTTTGACACTAGGTTATTTCAGGGACGCTGCAGTCTACCTAAAGGAAGCTGCGAGGGATATTGGCCTCTTGGGATCAAGGGCATTGTGGATTCATCAATGGAATGCTGATGCTGACTCTAAGAAAGCTATGGCGTCTCTACCGTATAAAGGTGGTGTATTGTTTGGTGACGGCCTCGCTGATTTGGTATCTACGGCTACCGTGGGTAAGTCATCATTTTTAGCTTATGTGCCTGCACCACAAAAGAAAGCACACCACTATCAGATGCAGTCCTTTCGGCCCAATAAATACAGAAAAGGCCGAGGGTCTTCCTTCCTTGCTTCTAGAGGAAAGTGAAAAGGTAAACGATCACCGGTCTTGGCCGGTTCCCAGGAGCAGAAGTCCTCCCCGGCTTCTGCCAAATCCACCGCATGGCGCTGGGGCTCCTCTGCGGGAGTCCGTACCGGTGGGGGCACGTCTCGGGCTCGTCAGTCAGTTCTGGGCTCGTTCGGCCCTGGACCCATGGGTTTTGGAAATAGTGTCCCAGGGGTACAAACTGGAGTTTCAAGATGTTCCCCCTCACCGATTTTTCAAATCGGCCTTACCAGCTTCTCTTCCGGACAGGGAGGTGGTATGCGCCGCAATACAAAAATTGTGTCACAATCAAGTCATTGTCAGGGTTCCCCCGTCGCAACAGGGAGAAGGCTTTTATTCGAGCCTGTTCGTGGTCCCGAAGCCAGACGGCTAAGTCAGACCAATCCTGAACCTCAAATCCCTCAATTTCTACCTGAGAAAATTCAAATTCCAGATGGAATCTCTTCGGGCAGTGATCTCCAGTCTGGAGGAGGGGGATTTTATGGTGTCGGTAGACATAAAGGATGCCTACTTACATGTTCCCATTTATCCTCCACATCAGGCTTACCTGAGGCTTGCAGTTCAGGATTGTCATTACCAAGTTCAGAGGTTGCCGTTTGGTCTGTCCACAGCTCCGAGGGTGTTCACCAAAGTAATGGCCGAAATGATGGTTCTCCTGCGCAAACAAGGAGTCACAATTATCCCGTACTTGGACGATCTCCTGATAAAGGCGAGATCCAGGGACCAATTACTGCAGAACATTACGCTCTCCCTGACAATTCTGCAGCAACATGGTTGGCTCCTAAACTTGCCCAAATCACAGTTGGTTCCGACGAGACGGCTGTCATTTTTGGGAATGATTCTGGACACAGAATTACAGAGAGTTTTTCTTCCAGTGGAAAAGGCTCTGGAAATTCAGAACCTGGTCAAACAAATTCTGAAACCAGCAAGAGTATCGATCCATCAATGCACTCGGTTGCAGGGGAAGATGGTGGCGGCCTACGAGGCCATTCAGTTTGGCAGATTCCATGCCAGAGTGTTTCAGTGGGACCTGTTGGACAAGTGGTCTGGGTCCCATCTGCACATGCCCCGAAGGATAATCCTGTCTTTCAAGACCAGAATCTCACTCCTGTGGTGGCTGCACAGCTCTCACCTCCTAGAGCAGGCATTCCCAACCGCGGTCCTCAAGACACACCAACAGTGCAGGTTTTAGTGATATCCAGGCTTGAACACAGGTGACTTAATTAGTACCTCAGTTACTTTGATTTAACCATCTGTGCTGAAGCCTGGATATCACTAAAACCTGCACTGTTAATGTGCCTTGAGGACCGTGGTTGGGAATACCTGTCCTAGAGGGACGCAGGTTCGGGATCCAGGACTGGATCCTAGTGACCACGGATGCGAGTCTCCGAGGCTGGGGAGCAGTCACACAGGGGGAAAGCTTCCAGGGAAGATGGTCAAGCCAGGAAATTTGTCTACACATAAACGTTCTGGAGTTAAGGACCATTTACAACGGCCTTCTGCAAGCGGAACATCTTCTTCGCAATCGGCCCGTCTTGATTCAGTCGGACAACATAACAGCAGTAGCGTACATAAACCGCCAGGACGGAACAAAGAGCAGAGCGGCAATGGCAGAGGCCCAAAGGTTCTCCGTTGGGCGGAAAGGCATACAAGCGCTCTGTCAGCGATCTTCATTCCAGGAGTGGACAACTGGGAAGCAGACTTCCTCAGCAGACACGATCTCCATCCAGGAGAGTGGAATCTTCATCGAGAGGTCTTTGCAGAAGTTACAAGTCTTTGGGGAATTCCTCAAATAGACATGATGGCGTCTCACCTCAACAAGAAACTTCAGAGATATTGTTCCAGGTCGAGAGACCCTCAAGCAATAGCAGTGGACGCCCTAGTGATGCCGTGGGTGTTTCAGTCGGTGTATGTGTTTCCTCCGCTTCCACTCGTTTCAAAAGTGATAAAGATCATAAGAAGAACAAAGGTTCAAGCGATCATCATTGTTCCAGACTGGCCAAGGAGGGCTTGGTATCCAGATCTTCAGGAATTACTCATAGGAGATCCCTGGCCTCTTCCTCTGAGGGAGGATCTGTTACAGCAGGAGCCGTGCGTGTTCCAAGACTTACCGCGACTTCGTTTGATGGCTTGGCGGTTGAACGCCGGATCCTAGCCCGAAAGGGTATTCCCAAGGAAGTCATCCCCACTCTTATTCAGGCCAGAAAAGGAGTAACGTCTAAACATTACCACCGTATTTGGAGAAAATACGTGTCTTGGTGTGAATCCAGGAAGGCTCCTACGGAAGAATTTCAGTTAGGACGTTTTCTCCATTTTCTACAAGCTGGTGTGGATGCGGGCCTAAAGTTGGGCTCAATTAAAGTGCAAATTTCAGCCTTATCGGTTTTCTTTCAAAAACAATTGGCCTCTCTTCCAGAAGTTCAGACTTTCGTGAAAGGCGTGTTGCACATCCAACCTCCCTTTGTGCCTCCAGTGGCGCCGTGGGATCTTAACGTGGTGTTGCAATTCCTTCAATCTCATTGGTTTGAACCTTTACAGAAGGTAGAGTTGAAATTCCTCACTTGGAAAGTGGTCATGCTGTTGGCCTTGGCATCCGCAAGGCGGGTGTCTGAATTAGCAGCCTTGTCTCACAAGAGCCCTTATTTGATCTTCCATGAAGATAGAGCAGAGTTGAGGACTCGTCAGCAATTTCTGCCGAAAGTGGTTTCGTCGTTCCACTTGAACCAACCTATTGTGGTGCCAGTGGCTACTGACGACTTGCTGGAATTGAAGTTTCTCGATGTAGTCAGAGCTTTGAAAATTTATGTTGCCAGAACGGCTCAGTTTAGGAAAACGGAGGCTATGTTTGTCCTGTACGCTCACAACAAGATTGGGGCTCCTGCTTCCAAGCAGACTATTGCGCGCTGGATCTGCCATATGATTCAGCATGCTCATTCTATGGCTGGATTGCTGTTACCGAAATCGGTGAAGGCCCATTCTACCAGAAAGGTGGGCTCGTCCTGGGTGGCTGCCCGGGGGGTCTCGGCATTACAACTTTGCCGAGCGGCTACTTGGTCGGGTTCAAACACCTTTGCGAAGTTCTACAAGTTTGATACCCTGGCTGATGAGGACCTCATGTTTGGTCAATCGGTGCTGCAGAGTCATCCGCACTCTCCCGCCCGTTCTAGAGCTTTGGTATAACCCCCATGGTTCTTGATGTGACCCCAGCATCCTCTAGGACGTATGAGAATATAGGATTTTAATACCTACCGGTAAATCCTTTTCTCTTAGTCCGTAGAGCAGTGGTTTTCAACCACTGTGCCGCCAGTGGCTTTCAGATGTGCCGCCAGAGATGCGCTGGCCGTCATCACGCTGGTGAACTTTGGCAGTGCAGCGTGACACATCGCCTGCCCACCCGCCCGCCGCAAGCCCGGCTGCCCGCCCGCCGCCGCCAGGCAAGTGCTGCTCCCTACTGCTCCTCACTGCTAACGGCTGCATTAACCCCTGCCTGCCAGCCGCCAGCAAAGTGCTGCTCCCTACTGCTCCTCACTGCTCACGGCTGCATTAACCCCTGCCGGCTGACGCTGAGGGAGGGAGAGGCAAAAAGAAAGTGATACTGAAACCTTACAGGGATGGTCCAGTGTATTTGTATTAATTTTACAGTAATAGCTGTGTGAACAGTGTGCAGAATTAATGTGGGGGCCAATATGTGTAATTACTGTGGGGGGGCCCATGTGTGTAATCACTGTGTGTGTGTGTGTGTGTGTGGGGGGGGGGGGTGTAATTACTGTGTGCGGGGGGGGGGGGGGGCAATGTGGGCGGGGACGATATGTGTGATTACTGTGGGGGGACAATATGTGCAATTAATGTGTGTGTGGGGGGCAATATGTGTAATTACTGTGGGGACCAACGTGTGTTTTAATTCCCCATGTGGGCCAAAGTGTGTTGTTGTTGTTTTTTTGTTGTTGTTTTTTTTTGGGGGGGGGGGGGTTGTCCGTGGGGTACTGATGGTGTGCCTTGGCAATTTTAGAATTTTGTTTGGCGTGTCCCGAATTGAAAAAGGTTGAAAATCACTGCCGTAGAGGATGCTGGGCGCCCGTCCCAGTGCGTACTGTATCTGCAGTTTTTTGTTACGTTTCAACACATGTTGTGTTACGTTTTTAGTCAGCCTGTTGCTGACGTTGTTCATGCCGTTGACTTGCGTTATGTTGAATGCCATGTTGTACGGCGTGCTTGAGGTGTGAGCTGGTATGTATCTCACCTTGGTTTAACAATAAATCCTTTTCCTCGAAATGTCCGTCTCCCTGGGCACAGTTCCTATAACTGGAGTCTGGAGGAGGGGCATAGAGGGAGGAGCCAGTTCACAGCCTTTGAAAGTCTTAAAGTGCCCATGTCTCCTGCGGATCCCGTCTATACCCCCATGGTTTTTGATGTGACCCCAGCATCCTCTACGGACTAAAAGAAAAGGATTTACCGGTAGGTATTAAAATCCTAATTTTTCCCAATAAAAGGGTATCAAGTTTTATATATTGATATATTTACAAATAAATTAATACTGTCATTATTTCAAAACTTGTTTGAAAAAAGGATTTGGAAAGTTTGACGTGTAGGAGAAATGTGCCGTTACCCAAACCAGAGGCGTAACTAGCACAGGGCGAGCAGGGTGCGTGCTCTGGGCGCCGTGGCAGGCCCAGCAGAGGGGGGCACCACCGGCACCTGCACACCCCGCTCGCCCCATGCGCACCACCAGAGCACTGAGCATGACCCACGATGTGTCATGCTCCCCTGTCTACACAGCCAGCTGCGCTGCCTGCCGCCTCAGCCCGCTGCGCTGCCTGCCGCCTCAGCCCGCTGGCTCCCGGCTCCCACTACTAGGTAAGGGGAGGGTGGTGAGCAGAGGTGAAAGTATGGTGGACGCTGGTTGGCTGAGAATTGTTGTCTCTCAGCCAACCAGCGGCCTGTCTCCATGGTAACAGCCACTGACGAGGCGGGGAGCTGTCCCCGGCTCTTCCTGTCCTCCGCGCTCGGCGTGTAACCTCCTTCCCATGCTACATGTGAAGTGGTTCCCGGCTCCCCCCCTGGTGATAGCGCTGCTGAGGCTGATAGCGCTGCTGAGGCTGCTGGGTCCCTTGTGATCCTTCTGGCTCCGGAGACCTGTCTGCAGGGATGTTGATGCTGCTCCCCACGGTGCACAGCCAGTGTTCATGGTGAGTGCATGAGCTTGGCCCCACTCTGCTCCCTGTGCCCCTTTCTCTCCCCTCTGTGGCCCCACTCTCCCCCCTGTGGTCTCACTCCCCCCCCCCATGGCCCCACTCTCCCCACTGTGGCTCCTACTCTAGCCCCTGCAGCCTCATTCTACCCTCTGTAACCCCACTCTGCTCCCTGTGCCCCCAACTCTCCCTTTGTGGCCCCACTGTGGCCCCAGTGGTCTCACTCCCACCAACCTTTGGCCCCACTTGCACCACTGTGGCCCCCACTCTCCCCTCTGTGGCCTCATCCCCCCTCTGTGTCCCCAACTCTGCTCCCTGTGCCCCCCACTGATGGTGTGCTGAGTGACGACACCGGGTAGGTTATGGTGTGCTGAGTGAAGACACAGGGGGTAGGTGATGGTGTGCTGAGTGACAACACGGGGTAGGCGATGGTGTGCTGAGTGACGACACGGGGTAGGTAATGGTGTGCTGAGTGACGACATGGGGTAGGTGATGGTGTGCTGAGTGACGATACGGGGTAGGTGATGGTGTGCTGAGTGACAACTCGGGGTAGGCAATGGTGTGCTGAGTGACGACACAGGGGGTAGGTGATGGTGTGCTGAGTGACGACACGGGTAGGTGATGGTGTGCTGAGAGATGACACAGGGGGTAGGTGATGGTGTGCTGAGAGACTACACAAAGGGTAGAAGATGGTTGCTGAGAGACGACACAGGGGTAGGTGATAGTGTGCTGAGAGACGACACAAGTGCTATGTGATGGTTGCTGAGAGATGACACGGGGGTAGGTGATGGTTGCTGAGAGATGACACGGGGGTAGGTGATGGTGTGCTGAGAGACGACACAAGTGGTAGGTGATGGTTGCTGAGAGACGACACAGGGGATTGGTGATGGTGTGGCTGAAGGACGCAGGGGGCAGGATGTGAGTCTTGTTGAACCGCTGTTGTATGATGGTGACCTTGTTAATATTCCTACACAAACAGGCATCTTCTGGACGATGGGATCTCCTATATGACTAGTGAATACCGACTGAAGACGCCGTCTGCCTTAGAGGATACATTTCTCCAGAGGTTCCACGTTGTGAGAAACCATCATACAGGTAAGGTGCGTGTGCAATTGAAAAGAATGTTTCCATTGTGACGTGTCATGGCGGCAAGCCCTAATTTCAGTGGCCATGCCCCATCTGTTGTGTAACCATGCCCCATCTAGTGTGTGACCATGCCCACTTTTTTGCGCACGCACATAGCTTATATTATGAATCTCTGCCCCTTATACCCGCTGGTAATATTGGAAGGCTATGGGGTGTAATGTAGTAGTAACCGACAGTGCCCGTCCCGCTACTACTGTTGCTGCCCCGGAGACCTGCACCCTGGTGACTCGGCCAGCCAGGCCATTCCTTCCTCCCACACACCCCGGTGCTCCGGTATCCTCCCCGTGTAGAATGAGTCCCGGCCAGCTCCTCAATTTCCCCGGCAGCAGTTGCTGTTACACCTATGAGTTATGTGAGCAGCTCCGCCTCCTCCTCTCTGCTGCCCGATCCGCCCTCCGAGCCCCCTGTCCTGCCTCAGCCCCACCAGCGCTAATGCCCCAGGCTGCTGTCCTTCACGTTCTCCCCCAGCTGGTGCTTCGATGCGTGTGCGATCCCCGCTGCCCACAGTCTCGGAGAAGCGCATGGGAGCCTTTCACAGCTCAAGACGCTGCATCCTCGCAGCTCCATTCCCACCTAATGCTGCTACATTTCCTCCTGCTGCTAGTGCCGCCGCCCGGCCTGACTGCGAACTGCGCTCCCTGCAAGGACACCCGGTAGCTGCTTGCACTTCCCAAGGTGGGGGAGGGCCCGGCTAGACTGCCTGTGGAACGTGCTGGCCTTGCACTCACCCGTGGCTGGGGGCGGACTACAAATGGGGTAAGAGGCCAGGGGGACTGGTTATAGTGGGGGTGCAATATGTATTTTACATGCTGGGGGCGCAGTGGGGAATGCACTGTGCATGGTTTCTGTTCTGCCTCTGATCTCCCTGTTCTGCCCCCACCCCAGCTCTGCACTCCCTGTTTCCCAATCCTGCACCCCCCCCCCCACCTGCTTTGCTCTCCCTGTCCAGCTTGCTCCCCCTCCCGCCACTTTGCACATCTTATTCAAATCAACACTCCATCTCTGTGCTCCCTGTTCTACCGCCCGCACCCGTTTCTGCTCTATCTGTTCCGACCCTCATTCTGCACTCCCTGGTGGTCATTCCAAGTTGATCGCATGTAGCAACTTTTTGCTGCTGGTGCGATCAACTTGACGCCGCCCTGCTATGCTAAAAAAGTATCCTGCAAAACAAGACCAGGGTCAGACCTACTTACCCTGTGCGATGGATCCAGCGACGAAGATTGATGTCAGACATCCACCCTCAAAGCGCCTGGAAACACGCCTGCGTTCGGAACTCCACGCCCGGAAAACGGTGAGTATCCGCCCCGGAACGCCTCCCCGCTGTCAATCTTCTTTCAATCACACTAGCGATCACTTTCTTCTTTGTTGTAGCCGCTCGCCGGGCAATGACGTGCGTGCGCATTGCGCACACCGCGCATGCACAGTTCCGACCTGTTCGCACCACAGTGAAGAACCGCTGCCTGTGAATGGGTTGGAATGACACCCCTGTTCCCAGTCTGCTCTCCACATTCTGTCCCCGGTCTACAATCCCCATTCTGCCTCCACACCTTTTCAGCACTTCCCATTCTGTCCCCCACTCTGTTCTCCCTGTTCTGCTGTACTCTCACTTTACCCTGCTCTCCTACCCCTTTTGCTTTCCCACTTCGGCTTCCTCTTCTTTCCCCCACCCCCATTCTGCCTTTGCCCTCCCTGTCCTGTGCCCCGCCGTCCTGCTTTCCCTGTTCTGCAACACCCCCCCTCCTCTGCCTCCCTCCCCCGCTCTCCACTCCTTGTTCTGCCCCCCCCCAGTACACAGGGCACAGTCTTTGGCAGCTCCAGAGCTCAGTGTATTCACTGAGCAGCCTACCTGTCCAGCCTCTCCCTGTCTCCACCCCAGAGGCGTAACTAAGAGGGTCAAGCTGTGTGCCGTGGGAGGTCCAGTAGAAGGGGGCGCCGCTGGCCAGGGCATCGTACCTGCTCGGCCCCCCATAGTTACCTCGCCCGCTGCCCACCGCCGCCGTCATTGTGCTGCTGCCAACAACAGAGGGAGGAACTTGGAAGAGGCGAAGACCATGAAGAGTATGATCTCCCGCCCTCCCCTCATCCTCTGCTCTGCATGCACCCCCCCACACACACACGAATAACGGCTGCAAGTAGCGTGTCAGCCGCTGCTCCCTGGCAGCCCACTAGACACCCGCCCGACCAACTCCGCTACTGACCTCGGAGCGGTTCGGTCTCTGTCCCCCAGGCTGAATGCCGCCGCTCTCCCCGCTGATTCTCGTCTTCTCCCTCCCCACCCAGGCGGCCGCCGGAGCTCATCTTACAGGTAAGCGGTGGGGGCCTGGTCCATGGAGGGTGTTGGTACGGTGGTGCTTCCCAATGGGGGTTCCAGGCTGCACTCTCTCCTGCATCTCTGTCCCTACTCCATGCTGCCTCTGTCCCTACTCCCTGCTGCCTCTGTCCCTACTCCATGCTGCCTCTGTCCCTACACCATGCTGCCTCTGTCCCTACTCCCTGCTGCCTCTGTCCCTACTCCCTGCTGCCTCTGTCCCTACTCCCTGCTGCCTCTGTCCCTACACCATGCTGCCTCTGTCCCTACACCATGTCCCTACTCCATGCTGCCTCTGTCCCTACACCATGCTGCCTCTGTCCCTACTCCATGCTGCCTCTGTCCCTACTCCATGCTGCCTCTGTTCCTATTCCATGCTGCCTCTGTCCCTACTCCATGCTGCCTCTGTCCCTACTCCCTGCTGCCTCTGTCCCTACACCATGCTGCCTCTATCCCTACACCACGTCCCTACTCCCTGCTGCTTCGGTCCCTACACCATGCTGCTTCGGTCCCTACACCATGCTGCTTCTGTCCCTACACCATGCTACCTCTATCCCTACACCATGCTATTTCTGGACCTATTCCATGTCCCTACTCCATGCTGCTTCGGTCCCTACACCATGCTGCTTCGGTCCCTACTCCATGCTGCTTCTGTCCCTACACCATGCTGCCTCTGTTTTTACTCCATGTCCCTACTCCATGCTGCCTCTGTCCCTACTCCATGCTGCCTCTGTCCCTACTCTATGCTGCCTCTGTCCCTACTCCATGCGGCCTCTCTCTGTCCCTACTCCCTGCTACCATATAAAACGAGCATAACTTGCTCTACCTGGCACAATGTGTATAGAACACTAACTGGTGCAATGTGTATAACGTGTTCTAACTGGTGCAATGTGTGTAACGTGCTCTACCTGGTGCAATGTGTGTAACGTGCTCTACGTGGCACAATGTGTGTAACGTACTTTACCTGACGCAATGTGTATAACGTGTTCTAACTGGCGCAGGTGAATGTGTATAACGTGCTCTACCTGGTGCAGTGTGTATAACGTACTTTACCTGGCGCAATGTGTATAACGTGTTCTGACTGGCCTAGGTGAATGCGTTTTCACGGCCCATTTTCAGTAGCCACACCCCTATTCTTCGGGGGGGGGGGGGGGGGGCGCCATTTGTAATCTTGCCCTGGGCTCCAAAAACCCTAGTTACGCCTCTGACCCAAACAATTACATTCTGTCAATTTCTAGTGCTGTTTACAAAATATAACCTATTTTCTGATTGGTTGTCTTTGGAATTGTTACTTTTTTTGTACATTAGTTTTCATAACTGTCACTCACTAAATTTGCACTACATTTCTAAAAGGAACACACAGTGACACAATGCAACTTGATAATTACAGTACATTATAAATGATGCCGTATAGCACCTTTTAAGCCACAACAAATTTTGACATCATTGGAACACTCCAGCGCAAGGATCACAGAAAAAAAACTGTAACACTGTTAAAAATGTAATACTATAAAAAAAAAAAAAACCCTTCATGAATATCGGACTGTTTTCTCTCTGCATGGACTTCATAAAATTTGCTTTATGTCATAGGTACAGTATGTTTCATTTTGTATTCAAAATTTGTTTCTTCCAGTTGATTTTGTGGAGATTTTCACAAAACACTTGTTTCTAGGATTAGCTGAAGGCGATTTATGTATTTCCTGTGTATAAATGTGGGTCATTCAGTGATGGAAAGATGGATCAGAAAACGTGCAAGTAGTATTGCAAAGATACAGTACCAACAGAACCATGACTCACTCCTCTCTGGTATGGTAATCCCTATCATGGCAATTTTACTGAATTGTATTGTACAATGGGCATTTTTGTTTGCATAGATATCCTCATCTACATCAGAATGAAAATTGGCGTGGATGTGACCAGTGCGCCAAGAGGTCAGGATGGCTTGAGTTTTAAGGCATGACAAGTGTTCTAGCTAGACTGCAGCCCCTCCCCATAAAAATCAATCAGACCTCTGTGAATCCCAGGTCCGTGAATTAGCAGTGGCCAGTGGTGAATTTCCTGCTAGGCACATGCCTAGGGGTGCCACTTTGTGGAAGGGGAGCAGCAGGCTCCACTACATGAAGCCCTGCTAGTCTCTAGGTCTCTAGTCTGATGAGGACAGATGATTCTTCTTTTCTTTTTTTTTGCAAATGGTGGGAAGGGGGGATCAATGTTGATCTGCTTTGGCGGGCTGGAGGTATTGGGGTCCAGCTCCAACATGAAGAGGGCAGATATGTGATTGGGGGGGGGGGAAGTAGGGGTGTATTTAGGGGTCCAAATGCCCCTGGCAAAGTAAAGGACTGGTGCCCCCCCCCCATATTTAAAATAGAGAAGGCACGTGTGCCAAATAAAGGGGCGTGGCCACTCAATAGTACCCAATTCAAATTACAGTACACCACAATAGTGTGCCTTACTGACATTACACAGCACAGTAATGTACAGTACATTATTCACGTTATGCTACACAGTAGTACCAGGGGCATCTGTAGAGAGGAGGGGACCCATGTGCAGACTCCATGTTTGGGCCAATACAGTACACCAAATAATATACTAACTACACACCGTGAATTAAATACTTAATAAAGTGAATTGTTTTTACAATTCACTTTATTAAGTATTTTATTCATTGTGTGTAGTTAGTATATTATTTGGTGTACTGTATTGTCTTATTTCGTGTTTGGGCATTTTTAATGGATCTATTAAAAGTACATTTTTAATTATCTCATGTGCGCCAACAAAGAGACATTCTTTCTCTTTTTTCTTCTGTACAATATAGTTTTTCTCTGGTAGCACCCCCGAACATCCAGTAACAAGTGGATGACTCATTGATGGATATTAGTCGGGGCTTTCTTCCCATTCAATACTACTAATTGTTCAGCTGGTGCAGAACATATCCCATTCCCTTTATGCTCCATGTTTTGGCCCCCTACTCTCTCGTAGCCGTCACCGCTGCTGCTAGCGCTCTGATTGCCAGAGTCTACAGCGCATGTGCAGGACTCAGAAAAATGACCACCGCGCCATTTTTTCGAAGTCCTACGCATGCGCTGTAGACTCTGGCACTGTGCCACAGTCTCTAGTGCTCAGTTTAATAGCAGTGGCAGTGACGGCTACAGGAGAGGAGGGGGCCCACACACAGTCAGCGATGGACTCTGGAAAGGTAAGTACAGGTATATGAGAAATGGGTGCAGTGTGTGTGTGTACACACTGCACCCATTATAGATACGCCACTGAGTACTACCCCTTATATACATTATGCCACACAGTAGTGCCCATATATATGGGAAGGCATGCACGCTCCTGGGAAAGTGGGCATGGCCTCACAATTTTATATTATGATATCAAACTATAAATACAGTATACTGTATAATCACACCCCCTACACATACACACACACAATTAGCAGCCTTACACACAATACCCACAGTAGTTCTCCTTACACATAATGTCCCGAGTATAGTGTCAGATGCACATACAGTAATGTCCCCCAGTATAGTGCCAAATACACATACTGTATGCTCCCACAGTATCAGACACTCGTATGCCCCCACAGTGCCGGACACTCAAATGCCCCCACAGTGCCAGATA
This sequence comes from Pseudophryne corroboree, assembly GCF_028390025.1. Lineage (NCBI taxonomy): Eukaryota > Metazoa > Chordata > Amphibia > Anura > Myobatrachidae > Pseudophryne > Pseudophryne corroboree. The sequence continues at coordinate 516,217,927 of NC_086444.1, read as the reverse complement.
CAGTACATGTATGCCCCCACAGTGCTAGATACACGTATGCCCCCACATTACCAGATACACGTATGTCCCCACAGTGCCAGATACACGTACTGTATGCCCCCACAGTGCCAGATACACATATGCCCCCACAGTGCCAGACACACATACAGTATTCCCCCATGTTGATTTTACTATTAAAGGCAGCACTTTTAGGTACTGTAGATTCACTTTTAGAGGCGGCAGCTATCCCCCCACCCCCATGTAATTCCTCAACAGCAGGGATGCCCATTAATGATCAAAGAATGCAGCAACAGCCACTGTAATTGGTGCCGGGGTCCAGCACCACACCACAATACAGACAAGAAACTCTACATACTGTAAACTACACCTCCCAGCAGCTGCTGCTGCATGCTGTGATCGTTACTGGGCATCCATGCTGGTGAGAAACTACACCGGAGTGGGGGGATAGCTGCTGCCTCTAAAAGTGAATCTACAGTACTTACTGCCCACAGATGGCACCTCTGGATGGCGCTCCTCCTCGACTGGGGCCCCTGGCGAGTGCCATCCTGGCCAATAGGAAGATACACCCCTGGGGACAAGTAACATTGTGCCTAGGGGTGGTCTGCCCCTTAAATCCACCCTTGGAAGTGGCTTCCCATGGGAAGTGCTCTCTGCTAATTAAACCACAGACTAGCAGTAGGTGTTTCCTACTCCTAGGTCTGCCAGCCCAGACTGCAATTACCAGAGGACTCTTCCAGTGAGAAGCCACTACCCTGCTAATTCATCAGCCCTACTACCTGACTTATAGGTGCTGCTGCTCAGAGTCAGCCCTAGGCAGTACAGGCAAATGCCTAGGGGCATCTGGAAAGGCCTACGGGTATCTGGGCAGGCTGGAAATCTAAGATCCACAGATTTCATAAATCCAGCTGACAGTGGCTCTCCTCTGATGGGATGCCCAGGCTTTCCGACACTGCTAAACCGTTGTCTGTCATATTATATGACAGGTAGCAAACCAGCAGCAGAAAGCCTGTACAGCCTAGCGCCGATCTAAAGGTGTGCACACACGGTGAGATAAATCCTTTGGATTTTGACTATATAGTCAAAATCTTAAGGAAAGTTAGTGCACATCTCAAGGTGTTATGCCGCTTGCGATACCGATTTGATCCCGATGCGCACTCCAGTGGTGTCTGTATTGCAAGCCTAGATAGACTGTGCTGGCACGTCAATTTTGACTATCTAGTGTACTAAGGGGGTAATTCTGAGTTGATCGCAGCAGCAAGTTTGTTAGCAATTGGGCAAAACCATGTGCACTGCAGGGGGGGCAGATATAACATTTGCAGAGAGAGTTAGATTAGGGTGGGTTATTTTGTTTCTGTGCAGGGTAAATACTGGATGCTTTAGTTTTACACTGCAATTTAGATTTCAGTTTGAATACACCCCACCCAAATCTAACTCTCTCTGCACATGTTATATCTGCCCCCCCTGCAGTGCACATGGTTTTGCCCAACTGCTAACAAATTTGATGCTGCGATCAACTCAGAATTAGGCCCTAAGTACAAAGTATAGTCAAAATTGGCACTTAGTCAAAAATGTACATAGTCAAAATCAAAAGTACAGATAGTCAAAATCTGTACTATCTGTGCTCTGGGGGAGTTCAAGGGAAATCGCATAGTCAAAACCGGGCATAGCAGGGATCTCACCGTGTGTATGCACCTATACAGCTACTGTAACGTCCATCAGTAAGACACTGGTGTGACCTAAGGTTATGTAAGCATCTTTCACAGCAGAGAGCACGTCCGAGGAGAGCAGCAGAGGGAAGACATCAAAGGTAAGTACATTATGAGAGCATGTTCAAGAGATAGGTTGGGGAATGGATTGTTGAAGACGAACAAGAGGAGAGATTTCATTGCTAAAGACACACCACACAAGGAGGAGATATTTGATGGCTTTGAATTAGTGGCGAAGCATCAACCCCCACAGACCCTGTGGTGGCTTGGGGGCGCCGGCGCTGATTCTCCTGATAGTGATTCCATGTGGTCTAGCTGTCCACATGGAATCTGCTGAAAATGTCCCTCCAAAAATGGCCGCATCCTAGGAGGAGACCTCTAACGTCTGTGTGACATATTGTGTAATAGGCATTATGGTAATTCTGCTAGGTAATTACAATTGACTACAACCACCAACATATTCTGCTGCACTATATCTGTAGATGCAAAGCTAATTCTGCTAGGTATGAATGATATAGACCCAGTTTAATGTTTGTGGAATGCATGGTAATTTACTGCTTGGCATTTGAGGGGGTGGGGTGTGGCTACAGATTTCAATTATTGGTTTCACTTGTAGTACTCCTCTAGTTAAGTTCAATGGTGTAGGCTGTGCAAAGCCGTTTGGCTGTGCATTTACTATCTAAGCGTGCATTTTATCAAAGCGTGATAAAATTGCCACATAGCAGCGTTCCATCAGCGTTCAATCGAAGTGAAAAAGAAGGAAAACAGAAGCACACCAATCTAACAAAACTAAGAAAACTGAAGAACTAATAACAAATGTGAGTCACTTCTCAGATCACTCACCTCCTGATTGTTGCATCTGATTAAATAGCACGGAACTACCTTACTTGGACAATTCAAAAACCAACCATTACACCTACAAATGCTTGTATCTGTATTATTGTAATTTTGTTTTTTAAGCACAGCTGCACCAATGCAATTTTACCTACAAACACTTAAAACATCTAACATAATTACCATAGCTTCTTAAACCTCTCACAATCCTTTCATTTCTTACACTCCAGATACATTTCTGCACCCACTTTATCTACGCTTTTGACTCATTTCATACTAAATCTACACCCATTAAGCCTACACTTTCGTTTTTCACCTGCATTTCTGCAATTCTTCTGCTCGGATTCCCTTACACTCTCCTCTCCTACTTCCACTTTCCCTCAACCTATTTACCTTCTTAACACTATGTCAAGGCTTTCTTATACTCCCCACATCACTCAGTGTCTACCTAATAATGTATCTTTATCCTTCCCCCCTAGTCTCCTACCAGTAGCGGATCTTGCCACGGGCAAGCAGGACTTTTGCCCGGGGCGCAGCCTTCTGGAGGGCGCCACATTATGGCAAAATCCGCTGCTGCTGTCAGTGCTGTGCCCCCCGCTGCCGCTGCCCCCCGCCGTGAAGGTTTCCCTTCGTGTAGAAAACCTTTACTGTGCGGTGCGAGATGACGTCATCGCGCACCGCACATCATTTCAGCCACGCCCCTATTGCCCTCCCGGGGCGCTGCAAACCCTGGAGCCGGCCCTGTCTCCTACACCTCCTCCTCTCTCCCCTCCTCTGTCTCCCCTCCATCCCAATCCTTTCCTGTTACCCCACTTTCATTCACCTCTGCCCCATGGTCCTGCTACCCCACAACTCAGCCCTGCTCCCTCTCTCCCTTCCCTGTCACCTCCCCACACCTCCATCCACATCACACTGACCTCCAGCCGTGCCCACCTCCTGCAGTTTCCCCTCCTAGCTCAGGCACCCGCACCATTACCATTCTCTCATCATCCCTGCCCTCAAAGTTAATCTCACCTCATCGCTACAGCAACCCTGATAATCTCATTCACATCTCTCCCACAAACTCATACCCCCTATCCTGTGCCCTCTGAAATGCCAGATCTGTTTGTAACAAACTGGTCCCCACTCATGACCTTTTCATTTCCAACTCCCTACACATACTAGCCATTACTGAAACTTGGATTACGCCCTCTGACACTACTTCTCCTGCTGCTCTCTCTGCTGGGGCCTCACATTCACACACACACCCCGACCTGGGGGTCGCCATGGGGGTGGTGTTGGGGTCCTTTTACCTACTAGTTACTCCTACCAACTCATACCACCAGAACCATCCCTTACATGCTCTACATTTGAGGTCCATACTATACGCCTCTTCCAACCAGTACATCTTAGAGTAGCTGTCATTTACCGCCCCCCTGGCACTGCTTCCAAATTCATCGACAACTTTGCTTCCTGGCTTCCTCACTTCCTCTCTTCTGACATTCCCTCCATTATCCTAGGCCAGGCATGTCCAAACTGTGGCCCTCCAGCTGTTGTGAAACTACATATCCCAGCATGCACTGACACAGTTTTGCTGTCAGAGAATGCTAAAGCTGTGTCAGGGCATGCTGGGATGTGTAGTTTCTCAACAGCTGGAGGGCCGCAGTTTGGACATGCCTGTCCTAGGCGATTTCAACATCCCTATTGACATCCCCACACAATCCCCTGCCTCTAAACTCCTTAACCTCACTCTTCACTTGGTCTCTCCCAGTGGACCTCCTCACACTCCCATGTGAATGGGAGCTCACTGGATCTGGTCTTCACTCACCGCTGTGATATTTCTGATTTTTCCAACTCCCCATTTCCCCTCTCTGACCACCACCTGCTCTCCTTTAACCTATCTCTCTCGACTTCCCCATCTCTACCTCCTAAGGCTACCATCACTAAGCGTAACATTGAAGCTATTGACACCACATTCCTTTCCTCCTTGTTTGACTCACTTCTCTCTCCTATTCTCTCTCTCTCATGCCCTGAACAAGCCACTTCCACATACAATGCATCCCTTACTTCTGCTCTTGACTCTGTTGCTCCACCAACCACTATTCACCCTCGCAAATTAACACCTCAGCCCTGGCACACCAAATGCACCAGATATCTGCAAAAATGCTCACGTACTGCTGAGCGACACTGGAGGAAATCACGCTCTAAGGCAGACTTTCTCCATTTCAAACTTATGCTCTCATCCTTCAGTGCTGCCCTTTCTCTTGCTAAACAGTCATACTTCAAGATCCTCATCTCCCAGTCTTCCAACCCCCGGCGCCTCTTTACCACTCTCAACTCACTCCTCTGCCCACCTCCACCTCATCTCCCTTCCTCACTCTCTGCTCTTGACTTTGCCACTTACTTCACATCCAGAATTGACTCCATATGTCAGGACATCACATCACACCAGACCATCAGTAACCAGCCTTCTCCCATCCCTTACCAACCCTCCCCATCCCTCGCACCATCTCTGACATCTTTCTCCCATGCATCTGGAGAGGAAGTCATGGCCCTCGTTCGTTCCTGTCCCCTCACCACCTCCCCACTTGACCCTATTCCCTCCCGCCTCCTCCGCTACCTCTCTCCTTCTGCTTGTTCCCATCTTTCCCACCTTCTCAATCTCTCCCTCTCATCAGGCACTGTCCCCTCTGCCTTCAAGCATGCACTCATCTCTCCTATTCTTAAAAAACCTACCCTTGATCCAAACACTCTTTCCAACTACCGACCCATCTCTCTCCTCCCTTTTGCCTCCAAACTCCTTGAGCGTATTGTCTACAACCGCCTTACTTCCTTTCTTTCCTCACACTCACTGCTTGACACATTCCAGTCTGGCTTCAGTCCTCTCCACTCCACTAAAACAGCCCTTACAAAAGTATGAAATGACCTCCATGCTGCTAAATCTAAGGGACACTACTCTCTACTTATTCTACTGGATCTCTCTGCTGCTTTTGACACTGTGGACCATCCTCTCCTACTGCAAATCCTTCACTCCATTGGTCTGCGTGACACTGCCCTTTCTTGGCTGTCCTCCTACCTTTCTGACTGTTCATTCTCTGTCTCCTCTCATGACTCCACCTCCCCCTCACTTCCACTAACTGTAGGGGTACCCCACGGTTCTGTCCTTGGTCCTCTTCTCTTCTCTCTCTATACGTCCTCACTAGGTAAGCTCATTAGTTCTTTTGGTTTCCAATATCATCTCTATGCTGATGACACTCAAATCTATCTTTCCTCTCCAGACCTTTCCCCTGCTAGTCTCACTCGTATCTCCAACTGTCTCTCTGCTACCTCTTCCTGGATGTCCTAGCGCTTTCTTAAACTTAACATGTCTAAGATCGAGCTGATCATCTTCCCTCCCTCCCGCATAACCTCACCTCCTAAAATCCCATTATCTATTGATGGCACTACTATCTCCTCTAGCCCCCAAGTGCGCTGTCTTGGAGTAATCCTTGACTCCTCCCTCTCCTTCAAACCACACATTCAGCACCTCTCACAAACCTGCCGTTTTCATCTAAAAAATATTTCCAGGATCAGACCCTTTCTGACCCAGGATGCTACTAAGACTCTTATCCACTCACTGATCATCTCCAGACTGGACTACTGTAATCTCCTCCTGACTGGCATTCCTGACAAATACCTCTCTCCACTCCAATCTATCCTCAGTGCTGCTGCCCGGCTCATCTTCCTCACCAAACGCACTACGTCCACCTCTCCTCTCTTACTAGACCTTCACTGGCTCCCCTTTCCTTTCAGAATCCATTTCAAGCTTCTCACACTTGCTTACAAAGCCTTCACCCACTCCTCTCCCATCTACATCTCTGACATTATCTCCCTTTACACTCCCACCCGTCCTCTTCACTCTGCTAATGCACGCCGACTCTCCTGCCTACGGATTACTTCCTCCCACTCCTACCTCCAAGATTTTTCACATGCTGCACCACTTCTCTGGAATTCCCTACCTCTCCCCCTCAGACTCTCCACAAAACTTCAAACGGGCTCTCAAGACCCACTTCTTCACAAAACCCAGCCAAATCTCATCCTAAACCTCTGTTCCACGCTCTCTATGTACCCAATCTGTCTCACCCCTGTCTGTCTACCCCTCCCCTTTAGAATGTAAGCTCTCACGAGCAGGGCTCTCTTCCCTCATGTGCTTATCCTTTTCTTACTTTAATAATATTCAACTGCACCAAATCCAGCAGTCTTCTGCCACCTGATACTTATTCCAGTGTCATCTGCTGATGTAGCTATGTTTATTTACCCTGTACTTGTCCTATATTGTCGTCAACTGTAAGTTGCTGTTTTCCTGCTTGATTATTTGTTTATGTACTCTGTAATTGGGCGCTGCGGATCCCTTGTGGCGCCATATAAAGGATAATAATAATTATGGTGGCATTACGGTGTGTGACATAATGTGTAATGGGCATTATGGTCTGCATAATGTGTAATGGGCATTATGGTGTGTGGCATAATGTGTCATGGACATTATGGTGTGTGGCATATTGTGGAATGGACATTACGGTTATCACTGACCTGGTTGGAGAGTGTTGTGGACTCGGGGCTTCTTCCGGTGACCGGGAAGAGGAACCGCTACTGGGTCGCAGTAGAGATGGCCGGATGTAGGTCTTCCTCATACAGGATAAAGACGGTAGGCAGGAGGCACGGAGGAATGCTTGAAGGTCTCCTGAAAGACAAGACTTGTAAAAGTGTTGAGTGCTGAGCCACAGAGGTGCTGGAGATATTGAGGTGCTGGAGGCACTGAGGTGCTGGAGGCACAGAGGTGCAGAGGTACGGAGGTGCTGAGGCACGGAGGTGCTGGAGGCACAGAGGTATGGAGGTGCTGAGGCACGGAGGTGCTGGAGGCACAGAAGTGCTGAGGTACGGAGGTGCTGAGGCACGGAAGTGCTGGAGGCACAGAGGTGCTGAGGTACGGAGGTGTTGAGGCACGGAAGTGCTGGAGGCACAGAGGTGCTGGGAGGCACGGAGGTGCGTAGAGGTGCTCGGGCGCTTGGAGGTACTGATGTGCGTGGTGGCGCTCGGGCGCTTGGAGGCACTGATGTGCTTAGAGGCACGGAGGTGCGTGGTGGCGCTCGGGCGCTTGGAGGCACTGATGTGCTTGGAGGCACGGAGGTGCGTGGTGGCGCTCGGGCGCTTGGAGGCACTGATGTGCTTGGAGGCACGGAGGTGCGTGGTGGCGCTCGGGCGCTTGGAGGCACTGATGTGCTTGGAGGCACGGAGGTGCGTGGTGGCGCTCGGGCGCTTGGAGGCACTGATGTGCTTGGAGGCACGGAGGTGCATGGTGGCGCTCGGGCGCTTGGAGGCACGGAGGTGCTGGGAGGCACGGAGGTGCGTAGAGGTGCTCGGGCGCTTGGAGGTACTGATGTGCGTAGTGGCGCTCGGACGCTTGGAGGCACTGATGTGCTTGGAGGCACGGAGGTGCGTGGTGGCGCTCGGGCGCTTGGAGGCACTGATGTGCTTGGAGGCACGGAGGTGCGTGGTGGCGCTCGGGCGCTTGGAGGCACTGATGTGCTTGGAGGCACGGAGGTGCGTGGTGGCGCTCGGGCGCTTGGAAGCACTGATGTGCTTGGAGGCACGGAGGTGCGTGGTGGCGCTCGGGCGCTTGGAGGCACTGATGTGCTTGGAGGCACGGAGGTGCGTGATGGCGCTCGGGCGCTTGGAGGCACTGATGTGCTTGGAGGCACGGAGGTGCGTGGTGGCGCTCGGGCGCTTGGAGGCACTGATGTGCTTGGAGGCACGGAGGTGCGTGGTGGCGCTCGGGCGCTTGGAGATACTGTAATGCTGGGAGGCACGGAGATGCTTGGGAATACTGAGATGCTGGAAACACAGATATGCTTGGAGACACAGAAGTAGCAGGAACAAGGGAGCTCTGGAGATCACGGTTTCTGACAGGCAGAATTGATGATACACAGGCGCCGGATCTCTGCCCGGCGTCTGACTTTAAACCTCCCGCCTTTGCCTGATTGGCGGAGCGGGCAGGTGACGTCAGCCCCGCTCCGCCTACCTGACCTCAGTCAACATGGCGGCGCCCTCGCTCCGGGAAGCCGCCGAGGAGACCCACCGACCCGACGCCGGAACCCCGAGACCGCCGGAGGAGAGGCGCTAGGCCATCCAGGACACCCGCAGAGGCAAGCGCGGCCTCCGCTGCCCGCGAGGTGTGACAACGGTGTGTGGCATAATGTACAATGGGCCTTACGGTGTGTGGCATATTGTGTAATGGGCATTACAGTGTGGGGCATATTGTGTAATGGGCGTTATGGTGTAGGGCATAATGTGTAATGGACATTACTTTTTTTGGCATAATGTGTAATGGGCATTACGGTGTGGCATAATATGTAAGGGGCATTACGGTGTGCGGCATAATGTGTAAGGGGCATTATATAAGGAGGAAAAAGCACAAATAATGTGAGGGGTAAGATTTTTTTTTTTCCTGTGGTGGCCAATGTCTGGGCGTTCAGTTTGCTGAACTGGAGTATAATGTAGTCTTTTCCTGCAAGGCCATGTCTTTTTGCATTGAGGCCACACACCCTTTTTCGAGCGCAAATTATTTATTTTTTAAAATGGGGGTTGGGCACATCTTTAACTGCTCATAAACTTTTTTGGCAAGGGGGTCAATATTTTCTAGTTACGCCACTGCTGAAGATACAAGGTGGGGGGGGACTTGATGATTGGAGATACAGAAGAGGGAGATATTTGATGGCTGTAGACACCGACACCCTCTGCCTCCTGAGCCACCCACTTTTACGAGGTCATACCCATTTGGTGAGGTCACACCCCCTTCTCGGGTGCACACATGTTTAGTGCACGCAAAGGGTCCCAGATTGAGCGGGCTGGGAGGTGGGGGACCTGCCACAATCTTGTCTAGGGCATGAATTTGGTCAGGGCCATCCCTGCTGCAGTGGTGCACTCCATAGAAGTGCACCAGCTGAGACTGAAGGAGACAATTAAAGTGAATGTCGAACACAAGCTTTGGAGTCAATGATGTCAGGGAGCTTGGATCACAGTCTGTCACAGTAATCCCAGTGAACAGATCATATTGGGGAGGCGTGGAATCGCTTAGTTCTTATTATACTTGCAGGCAGTTGTAGCGAGGGTGGCTCCAGTGGAGCATGAGCTCCTGGAGCTGGAAAAGCTAGAGGGCGCACCGCGGCCCCTCCCTCCCTCTACCCACTATACCACAGACTGCTCTACAGGCAGCCGCAGTGCAGGAGGAGGAGAAGCAGAGGGGCGTGCAATGCCTCGGACTTGAAGACCAGGTAGGGAACAGGGCAGTCAGAGGCGACAGCAGGAGATACAGCCAGCACATGCCGGAGCTCTGCTGTCCTCTTTATACTGTACAGTATGTCTCACTGTCTACTTGTAGCTGTGCAGCAGGGTTACTTCTGTTCTGCAGCACCTCTCTCTGTCCCAGCTGCTGCAGCACCTCTTTCTGCCCCAGCTGCTGCAGGACCTCAGCACCTCTCTCTGCCCCATCTGTTGCAGCACCCCTCTCTGCGCTGGCTGCTATAGCACCTCTCTCTACATTAATGCTGCAGCACCTCTCTCTGCATTACAAGTGGCTCTACTGGGGTGTAACGTGTATAAGCGTCTCTACTGTGGTGTAATGTATATAAACAGCTCTACTCTGCTGTGTAACGTGTATAAGGGGCTGTACTGTGTGGTGTAATGTGAATAACGGACACTACTGTGGTGTAACGTATATAAACGGCTCTACTGTGCTGTGTAACGTGTATAAGGGGCTGTACTGTGTGGTGTAATGTGAATAACGGATAACCTACAATACTATGTGGTGTAATCTGAATTGGTACTATTCTGTGACCACGCCCCTTCCCCATGAACCTATATTTTTGGTGCACTCCTTCGCTGCACACTGTCCCTATTTTATACATGGGGTGGTGCTCAAAGGAAACTTTTGCCCTGAGCTCCACAAGATCTAGAACCGGCCCTTTCACCAATTTTGGATTTTTAAATATTTTTTCTTTTCAAATGTAACATGAACCCAATTCAGTACAGGGAAGGGGGCGCCGAAACATACCTTTGCTCCGGGCACCATGACATCTTGCTACACCTCTGCTTGCAGGCAGCTTGTGCCTTAAAGGCACTTATCAGTACCCCCATCAAATTAAGTAGAGGGCTAAGGAGCCAAGACATTTGGGTTCTACTGCTAGTAGCATACCTCCCAACATTTGAGCCAGGGACAGAGGGACAGAGGGGGTGTAGCGTCCAAAACGGGGGCGAGGCTTCATGGGAGTGCCGCAATCGCGAGCCACGCCCCCCGAATCCGTCACTCAGGGGGCATGCCCAGCACTCTGTGAGCTGATGGCATGCCCCCTCTCCCTGTCTTCAGTGAATAGACGTTGCGCGCATGCGCACAGCGTCTATTCACCGCTGTGACAGGAGCCTCCCAACTGCCTCCCCTCCCCCCCCCCCCACTGCGGGACACTTCGGCCCGCGGGTGGGACAGCGGGACAGTCCCCAAAAAACTGGACTGTCCCGCGAAAATTGTGACAGTTGGGAGGTATGTAGTAGTGCTGTGTTGAATTGCCAATTTAATTTAAGAAAAAATACTCTTGGGGTAGCACAGTGGTGCAACTTGGGGTTAGCTGGCTGCCTATGTGTGGAGTTTGTATTTATCCTGGTGTTCATGTGGTTTTCCTCTAAGTACTCTGATTCCTGCTACAACCCAAAAAAACATACTGGTTAATTAATTGTCTTCTGACATGTTGAAGGTAACACATTGTAAAGTCCAGTGGGACAGGGACTGATGAGTGACTAAATAATCCCTGTAAAGCACTGTGGAATATGTGTGCACTATATAAATAACAGTACATAAATAAACTCTTCTTTTCCTTTTTCAGGTGCTTTATTGTTTAGTTCATGTTAACTATGTGCGTCATCAAGAAATGTTATTAAACATTTTATTTTTGTCATCCGTCACTGTCCTAGAAAGCTGGCTTTGCATAGATCAGGTAGTATAGCTTAATGCATTGCCATAAAGAAAACTGCAGACCTGTGGTAAATGAAAGCACCCAATAATGCCTGGTATAAATAAACGATGCGACTTCCGCAAGCTTACTAGACACATGTAGAAAATGATACCACTAGTGAGGAGGCACTGTATTATTCATCTTCTAGAGCAGTATTTGCATTTTTATTAGCCATTAATTATTAACCAAGTCATTTGGTCATCAGATTGTTTTTCCTGGCCTGCTCACAGAGCACTTTATACAGGTACAGTTCCCCTGGCAACAATAGAAAAATTCAATTACCTTTTACTTCACTGTAAAATTGATTTTATTATTGAATGTCTAAGTACCTCTTTGTAGAGGATTTAAATGTTAGCTATCGCATGCAGATGTCAATATCTGTCAGCTCTACAGTATATGTACATGCATATCATCTGTCCTATTAAATTGTTGTCTGTATGCATTAACATAGATGTAAAAGGAAATAGCTGTTGTATTTTGTACTGACGCCAAAGTTTATGAGTCAGGATATATTACAATGTGGGTTTATCCAACAAACGGGATTGATCATATTGAGCCAAGCAGAATTGCTCATGACTCAAAAATGACCCAGCAGTATGCACCCAACCAAGAATCTGTCACAAGCACCACTTTTAAAACCACACTTGCAGGCAAAAAGTTTAGATGGGCCCTCATTCCGAGTTGATCGCTCGCAAGGCGAATTTAGCAGAGTTGCTCAGGCTAAGCCTACGCCTACTGGGAGTGTATCTTAGCTTCTTAAAATTGCGACCGATGTATTCGCAATATTGCGATTACAAACTACTTAGCAGTTTCAGAGTAGGTTCAGACTTACTCGGCATCTGCGATCAGTTCAGTGCTTGTCGTTCCTGGTTTGACGTCATAAACACACCCTGCGTTCGCCCAGACACTCCCCCGTTTCTCCGGCCACTCCTGCGTTTTTTCCGGAAACGGTAGCGTTTTTATCCACACGCCCCGAAAACGCCGTGTTTCCGCCCAGTAACACCCATTTCCTGTCAATCACACTACGATCGCCGGAGCGAGGAAAAAGCCGTGAGTAAAAATACTATCTTCATTGTAAAATTACTTGGCGCAGTCGCAGTGCGATTATTGCGCATGCGTACTAAGCGGAATTTCACTGCGATGCGATGAAAATTACCGAGCGAACGACTCGGAATGAGGGCCATGGTGAAAGTAAATGTTGATCTACTGTGCTATTCAGGTGCTTCAGGAATGCACATCAACTCTACACACTCACGGCTCCAATGTGAGGACTAGTGTTCCACAGTGCCATCAAATAATGGGGGTCATTCGGTTCTTCGCTGCGGTGCGAACGGGTCCGGAATGCGCCGGGCAACGACGCTAGCAACGAAGAAAGCGGTCGCAGCGGCGACCGCAAGAAGATTGACAGAAGGAAGGCGTTCCTGGCCGTCACCTGTCCATTGCTGGCTGTTTTCGGGGAGTAGTAAGGAAAACGCAGGCGTGTCCAGAAGAACGGAGGGCAGATGTCTGACGTCAAAGCCGGGACCTGCATTGCTGAGATCGTCGCACAGGGTAAGTAGGTATAGGGCTGGTCTTCTTTTACACAAAACATTTTTAGCTAAGCAGGGCTGCACAAGCGTTCGCAGCCCTGCTAAGCTAAAATACACTCCCCCATAGGTGTGGATTAGTTGATCGCACCAGCAGCAAAGAGTTGCTGGCTGCGATCAACTCGGAATGACCTCCATTATACTTATACATAGCAAAAGCTCTTTGGAAAACCATCACTGCTACAATATCTTTCACATTATAGGATGCTAGAGCAAGGACAGGAACAACAGTCATTTTTATTTATTGAAAAGTACAGTAGGTTAATAATCCCATGTATGACGAACTGCTACTCTCAGTATGCTTTCATGTGGAGCCTGTCCACCACCAAGTACGAGCTATATCTGCTACATAAACCTTTGCTGGTTAGACAAAGGGTGAGATAAAATGTGATCAGTCAGTAATATCCCACTTTTCAAAATCTATTTAGTCTAAAGAAAAGAACCACCTTGAGCTCACAAGCCTACTGAGAAATAAATACCCTACTCAGTGGAATGCCAGGCATAATGAAAATTGTCAAAGTCCAAAGTCAAATTTTATTCTGATTTTGAGGTAGTATGTTCTCATTTTGAGCACTGTTATTTATGAATAGCACTGCCTACCCTTCGTTGCTGAGTGATTATTAATTTATTCAATGATGCAAAGGGATTATTCATTTTATTAAATTATAACAAAATGTATTTCCCATTTTTGTAGTTTATTCAGCTGTCTTAATATTTTCTAGTCATTTGTTTTAGTAATATTTATATTACCAATATAATACGTTGAAAAATACAAACAGATATCTTGACAAAAGTGTGAAGATGTCGTAATATGAAAATTCTTAAAGATTGCATGGAAACGTTCAACTCATAAGTTGACCGCTTGCGCAGTGCCCATATGACCTTGAGCGCTATAGACGTAGACTTGAGTTTGTCTCACTTGCACACATTTCATCTTTTGTGTGGTGGTGGTAGTGATGTGACAACAACATAGGCATGGGTTGCGGTCTGTGCATTCAGGTGCCCTGTACTGTTTTACCCACTTTGCTCCTCTGCTCTGAGTTCCTCATTGGATTCTGGGTCCAGGTCTTGCATCAGAACAGTACCAGGGATATAGCTTCTTCAAGCTCTTCCCTGGTTACATAAGATTCCGGTTCCATTTTGCCAGTACTATGCTGCTTTGAGTCATAGTAACATAGTATTTGAGGTTGAATAGAGGCAAATTGCCCATCGTGTTCAACCTGTTTTAAGTTGTGATGATTCTACATACTTGCTGAATAATGTTTTATGACTAGTTAGCTACTATAACTCATGTTACTCCCGTATTACCCACGTTGATATTTTAAGTATTATAACCTTGGATAGCTTTTTCATTCAGAAATGTATCCATTTCTTTTTTAAATCCAATTACAGAGTCCGCCATTACCACCTTCCCTGACAGGGAATTCCACATCCTGATTGCCCTAACAGTGAAGAACCCTTTCCTCCGTTGCGTTCGGAACTTTCTCTCCTCCAGTCACAGCAAGTGCCCACGTGTCCTAAACTGTGTTCTTTTAATAAATAATTCCTCTGATAACTCTTTGTGATGTCCCTTTACATATTTGAAGATATTAATAATATCTCCTCTTAGGCGCCTCTTTTCTAGTGTATACATATTCAGACTAGTAAGTCTTTCCTTATAGTCCAGTCCTTCTAGGCCTTTAATCAATTTAGTAGCTCGCCTTTGAACACTTTCGAGTTCACTGATGTCTTTTTTATACAATGGTGCCCAAAACTGAACACAATATTCCAGGTGCGGACGTACCAATGCCTTATACAGCGGCATGATTACATCCGAGTCACTTGTCTCAATTCCCCTTTTTATGCACGCTAGCACCTTACTTGCCTTCTTTACTGCGTTTTGACATTGTGTACGGTTATTAAGCCTATTATCAATGAATACCCCCAAATCTTTTTCCAACTCTGTTTCCCCTAGGCGTTCCCATTTAATATGTAGGATGCAAGTTTGTTTTTAGTCCCAAAATGCATAACCTTGCATTTGTCTGTATTGAACCTAATTTTCCATTTAGACGCCCAGAGTTCAAGTTTAGATAGATCATTCTGCAAGGACTCCACATCCAATTCTGAATTAATTACTTTACATAGTTTAGTATCATCTGCAAAGATTGACACTGTGCTTTCCAGGCCTATTTCTAGGTCATTGATAAATATGTTGAACAGTAGTGGTCCGAGTACGGACCCTTGTGGTATTCCGCTGACTACTGGGGACAAGGTTGAGGACTTCCCGTTGACCACTACTCGCTGTACCCTGCTATCCAACCAGCTGCTTATCCATGTGCAAATAGTTTTTCCTTGGCCAATCTCCTTTAATTTGATCATCAGTCTCCTGTGAGGAACTGTATCGAAGGCTTTTGCAAAATCTAGGAAGACCACATCCACTGCTTTTCCTTGATCAAGATTATTGCTCACTTCCTCGTAGAAGCTAATTAAGTTAGTCTGACATGACCTGTCCCTCACAAACCCATGCTGGTTCTTGCTAATAATCCTAGCGGACTTTAGATACTCCTGTATGACATCCCTTAGAATTCCTTCCAATATTTTCCCCACTATAGATGTTAAACTTACTGGTCTGTAGTTTCCCGGAAGATTTTTGGATCCCTTTTTAAATAATGGCACTACCTCAGCTATATACCAATCCTTCGGCACCATGCCTGATCTAATTGAACTATTGAAAATCAAGTATAGGGGTCGTGCTAGTTGTGAACTAAGCTCCATAAGAACTCTCGGGTGAAGTCCATCAGGACTAGGTGAGTTATTAATCTTAATTTGCTTAGTCTCTCCCGGACTACTTCTTCGCTTAAACAAGTATCTAACCATGAATCATTACTGTCACAATTGTTATGCTCTACCCCCACCATCAGTTCTTCACTGGTGAATACTGATGAAAAGAATTTGTTCAGTATTTCCGCCTTTATTTCGTCATTTATCAATTCTCCTAATTCATCTTTTAATGGACCTATATTCTCCTTTTTTAACCTTTTACCGTTTATGTATTTAAAAAACTTTTTAGGATTGGTTTTACTCTCTATAGCGATTTGCTTTTCATTTTCCATTTTAGCTGCTCTTATTGCTTTTTTGCTTTTCTTATTACACTCCTTGTAATACTTGAAAGACTCCTCCTTTCCATTAGATTTAAATGCTTTGAAAGCCCGCTTTTTTTTATCCATTTCTGCCTTAACCTTCTTGTTAAGCCACATCGGTTTGAGTTTAATACTCCTGCGTTTACTGCCCATGGGAATAAAGTTATGAATATTGCTATCCAGCAACCCTGTTAAAACATCCCACGTTTCCGAAGTGTTCTTGTTATTAAACAGAACCTCCCACTCTATGTCGTGTCAAAGTCGAAAAATATCCTGATACATATGCCTTGTACTAACCCCTCATGCACATGCCCGCTGCACGTGCACACGCTCTGCCGTGCGTGCACATAACCGCAATTTGCGTAAGATCGCTCCGGCGATCACGCGCTGTGTATGCGCATTTACGGTAGAGTTTGTAAGCGTCTAGCGTGCGACTCGATCATAACATATTTAACCCCCATAATGTGTTTTATAGTGAATATTCCCCTTAACAATGTCAGAAAGTATGTTTAGTTTAAACGGTTCTTGGACAGAGAAATTCCTCTTTGCATGATAGGAAGGGTCAGATAAAGGTTGAACGGTGGTGTCTAGTATCCAGCTGTAGAGTATTTTAATAGTAACATTTCGGTGTTGGTTAGGAAGAGAATGCTCGCTCCTGCGCATAGTTATGTACAAAAGTAGTTTATAGATATTTACTGTATTTGCTGTTCATTACCCATGCGGCGGGAATCCTGAGGATACCTCCCACCTGAGCAGTTGGAGAAAGGCACAGCCCACCTGTTCGAACCCACCTATGACCTTTTGTTATAATGCAGAGACACATTCCTGTGTCCAATGAACCATGAGATTATAGGGACCATTATATTGTTACTGTATGTTGTGTATATAAAGACCACCATTGCCTGTCCAGTCACTCACTCTCTCTGCAAGGTTTTCACATTGAAGGCTGAGGGCTGGATCCAGGACGCGCTTGCGAATCATTCCCACGTGTGTAAGTTCTCTGTAGCCATTTTGTTATCCTCTGTGTTTGCCATTAGTTCTCATTGTGTACTCATTCTGTTTGCTTGTGTTTGCGATTGTTCGCTATTGTTCATATTATTCCTTGTTATTCTGTTTAGATTTTGATGTTAGTTTTGTAGTGTATAAGCTGTACTGTTTTTCCCCTTTTTACTCTAAAAGAATCATCCACGAGGGTGTTAGAGCCTAAGTGGTTTTTAAATCCAAACCAGGTCTTGTGTTTTCACTAGTTACTGTAAAGGGTTTTTCTGAGCGTCTCAATCGCTCAAACAGCTTTTCATATTATCAAGGTTAATAAGCATTACATCGTTATAGTATTTCATTGCCAAGGTTTAAAAGTGTAAGCATACCCTTACGGTGTGTTGTTACTAAGGGTTACTGTGTAACATTCCGTGAGCGTGCGTGTCGCTCGTGCGTCGCGCCCACGGCTTAGCGTCTGCTACGCTAAGTGCGTACCCTTACGGTACTCAGTGCGCCAATAGTGTACTTAGTCCATAATAGAATATAGCTTAATGTTTATAGGTAATAACTGACTTTATCAGTCGTTAAGTGCACATCTAAGCATACTGAAATTAGCCTTCCTAAAGTAAAAAGTTTTGGTGGAACCCCTGTAGCTATGTTTCCTGAAACTGATGTCGAATGTGATCATATAGTGATCACTGTTACCCAAAGTCTCCCCAACTTTAGTGTTTGATATAATGTCCACATTATTAGTAATTACTAGATCCAGGGTAGTTTTACCCCTAGTTGGGTCCTCGACTAATTGAGACAAGTAGTGATCCCTAAACATATTTAAGAACCTGCTGCCCCTCGCTTTAGCACATGAATCGTTACTCCAGTTTATATCTGGGTAATTAAAATCCCCAATCACAAGGATGTCCCCCAATCCTGCAGCCGTTTTGATTTGCTGCAATCGTTGTTCTTCCTCATGTATGCTAATATCCGACTGTTTGTAGCACGTGCCTATGACTAGTTTTTTGCATCAATTCCCTCACTTGAGATTTCTACCCATAGTGACTCCACATTATCGCCAGTCTCCTCATAGATAACCCTCTTTACGTATGGTTTAAGTGATGGTTTAACACAGACATACACCTCCTTTTTTGTTAGCCCTGTCCCTCCTAAAAAGAGAATACCCCTCCAAGTTAGCAACCCAGTCGTGAGAGTCGTCCCACCATGTTTTCGTAATACCTATAATGTCATACTCAGCCTTTGATGCTAACAATTCCAATTCCCCCATTTTACCTGCTAGACTTCTTGCATTTGCAAGCATACATTTTAGTTTATCGGTTCCTTTATTTGTTTGTTTTCCTAAAGATTTCCCATCCTGGTTAACTAGTGCATCCGTAGAGTTACTGATACAGACTGTCCTTCTTGCTCCCTCTCCAACCCCACCGTACTTAGTATTGCCCACCTTACTTTTCTCTTTGGTCAACCCAATGTTCCCGTCTAAATTCACCGCCCTGACATAAGTATTTTCCCTTAAGTCCCATACAACATTTTCTATAGGCTGTAATGATGACACATAATTGTTATTATTTACTGCTTTAGCAATACCTTTCTTAATACCCTTAATAGAACCCATGTAAATACCCTTACCGGCTGCACTTTCCCTCCCCCCTTCTCCACCCCCATTTATCTAACTACCACCATCCCTACTATACTCGCTGCATGACCCATAGTTTCTAGCTAATCCTAGTTTAAAAGCTCCTCCAACCTACTAACCATCCTACCCCCCAGCACCGCAGCCCGTTCCTCATTCAGGTGCAATCCGTCACGAGAAAAAAAATGGCGCCTGACTGAGAAGTCCGCCCAGTGTTCCAAGAACACAAACCCCTCTTTCCTACACCAGTCTCTGAGCCACACATTTACCTCCCTAATCTCCCTCTGTCTCCCTGGGCTAGTGCGTGGCACTGGTAATATTTCGGAGAAAATGACCTTAGATGTCCTTTTTTTTAGTTTATGGCCTAAGTCCCTATAATCTTTCTTAAGGACATCCCACCTACCACTGACTTTGTCGTTGGTGCCAACGTGCACCAAGACCGCCGGGTCTTTCCCAGCCCCTCCCAACAATCTATCTACCCGGTCCGCGATGTGCCGTCCCCGAGCACCCGGGAGACAACAGACCGTACGGCGATCACGGTCCCGGTAGCAGATTGCCCTATCTGCCTTCCTAATGATAGAGTCCCCTACGACTACCAGGGGTCCTTTGTCAAAGTCGGAAAAATATCATGCTACATGTTGCCATATATTCACTCCATGCGCTTGCCCGCTGCATATGCACATTCTCTCCCGTGCATGCGCATATTCGCAGTTGCGTGACGGCGCCTCCTCGGCCATGCTCTCGAGCGCGTGGTATGTGCATTTACGGTAGAGTTTGTGTGCGTCTAGCGGGCGACTCAATCGTTACATAGTAAATCCAAATAGGATGTTTTATAGGTAATGTTCCCCTTAATAATAACTGTAAGTTTGTTTATTGGAACTGGTCGCTGGACAGAGGAATTCCTCTTTGCATGATACGAAGGGTCAGACAGGGTTTGAGCAGTGGTGTTTGGTACCTAACTAAAGAACATTTTATTAGAAACAATCCGGTGCTGGTTAGGTAAAGATTAATCGCTCCTGCGTATAGTTATGTCTATTAGTAGTTTCTGGACATTTACTATATTTGCGGTTCATTATCCATGCGGCGGGAATCCTGGGATTCCCTCCCACCTGAGCAGTTCGATATAGTCACAGCCCACCTGTTCAAACTAACCTATGACCTTTTGTTATAATGCGGGGAGACATTCCTGTGTCCAATGAACAATGAGATTATAGGTCCCTTTGTAGTGTACTGTACGCAGTGTATATAAGAACAGCCAGCCTGGCCAGCTCAGTCTCTCTCCACAACGGTTTTCATCATTGACTAACTAGAGAGCTGGTACCAGGACTGCGCAGCGATCATTTTCCAGTGTGTAAGTTCTTCTCTGTGACCAACTTGTTCTCTGTTTGTGTTTTGCCACGTTCTCTCTTTTACTCTTTCTCATTGTATGTTATTGTTTGCGATTGTGACGCTATTGTATATATATTTTTTTTTTAAACAATGTTTTTTTATTTTAGAAACAAGCAAGCAATACAAAAAGTGTACTGTGAAATACAGGCATTGCAATATCTGAAATTGATAAAAAGTGTACAGAAACATAGAGCATATAATAGAATAGCCATAGAAGAAGCTACTAATAGATCAACAAAACATACAGAGGGAGAGACCAGAATAGAGAGGGAGAAAGAAATAAAAAAATAAAAAAAATATATTTAAAAAAATTATTAATATATAACATCTTGTGGGCTTAGTGGGTAAAATACACAAAGACATAGGGATGTCAGTTGAGGCCAGGGAGGGGAGAAGAACGAAAGAGGAACCAGGGGGACCATATTTTGTGAAAGGATGTTACCGTGTTATTTTGTAAACTCGTGATATATTCCATTGAGGCGACAAACTGGATACGATTCAAAAGGGCAGTGGTTGGAGGCGCCTCTAAGGACTTCCAATGTTTGGCTATAAGGGATTTAGCTGCGTTACATACATGAGTTACAAGTTTGTCTTGGTGCTTGTCAAGCGAAGGAGTCGGAGCACACAACAGTGCAATGGCAATGTTACCTGAGACAGGAAGTCCCAAAACCTGTGAAAGGAACGCCCACACTTGTTCCCAAAATGACTGAATTATCGGGCAGAACCACCATATATGAGAGAATGTACCAATCTCTCCACAGTTCCTCCAGCAGTGATCCGAGGTCAATGGAAAGATAGCGTGAAGTCTGGAGGGTGTCAAATACCTTATAACATGTCTCCCTGATAGTGACACTGATGGAGGCTTTGGCGATTCTAGTTCTAATTGTGGACCAGTCCTCGTCGTCAAAAGTGGACGGGAGATCTAACTCCCAAGCCAGTTCATGAGGATCTCGGTTTGGGGGGTCTGGGGTCAGGACGGAATGATAGAGAACAGAGATATTACCTTTATGGCCAACTGAATGAGAGCAGATGCGCTCAAAGTGGGTCAGCGTCCGAATTTTACTAGGGGGAATTTGGGAATTAACGAAGCTCATGATTTGATTATATTGAAAATGGCGGGAGGCTGGGATTGAGTGAGTAGTTTGGAGGTCAGTAAATGAAGGTGGAGCATATTGACCTTTTACATGTTTGAATCTGGTAACGTTTAGAGTTCGCCAGTAAGATGCCATTTGTCTGTCCAGACCTGGGGGGAACCGGGGGTGGTCCCAGATAGGGGACATAGGTGAGGGAAAAGGAGCTAGGTCCAGCGAGGGACGGAGTTTATCCCATATCTTAAGAGTAAAGCGAATGGTCGGAGTTTCACAGGCCGAGGCTGGTCTAAGCGGTCTGGGTAACCATAGTATGTCATCCACTCGACTTGTCTTCAACAGAGAATTCTCTATATCTACCCAGCGATTGCACCCAGGTTCCGAGTGCCACGACACAACATGGTTCAGCTGGGCGGCGTGGTAATAAGAGCGGAGTATTGGCAAGCCCAGTCCGCCATTAGAAGCAGACCTAGCCAGAATGGCTCTACGAATGCGAGGTTTACCATGTGCCCAGATGAAGCGGTTACATAGGGTTTGCATAGAGTCCAAGGCTGAAATCGGGATAGGTATAGGTAAGGTTTGGAATAAATATAGTAGTCTAGGGAGGAGATTCATTTTAATCGTGTTTATCCTACCAATCCATGAAATAAAAAGGGACTGCCAGCGCAATAAATCTTTTTCTAGTGTCTGAAACATAGGAGTGTAGTTAGCTTGGTAAAGTGAGGAGTATGACTTAGTGATGGAGATGCCAAGGTATTTAATTGCCAAGGGACGCCAGATAAAAGGAAAGGAGGTAGTAAGCGTAGAAAGTTGTTGCGAGGGAATACAAAGAGCCAAGGCTTCAGATTTAGAGCTATTAATTTTGTATCCAGAAAGAGTGCCGTATGTTTGTAATTCCGATTGGAGGTTAGGAAGCGATATTAAGGGAGAAGTCAAGGTAAGGAGAACATCGTCGGCAAAGAGAGACAACTTGAATTGTTCATCACCCACCTCTATGCCCCCAATATCGGGGTTAGCTCTAATCCTGGCCGCCAATGGCTCGATGCAAATAGCAAAAATGAGAGGGGATAGGGGGCACCCCTGTCTCGTTCCATTTCCCAGAGCAAAACGTGGTGAGTGTAATCCGTTGGTCATCACCGTAGAAGACGGGTGCAAATAGAGAGATTTTATGGCCTGCATGAAATTTCCTGAGATACCTACTGAGGCTAGGGTTTTAAACATGAAAGGCCATAATAGGCGGTCGAATGCCTTTTCCGCGTCCAAGGCCAAGACTACTGATGGGATCCTATGGGTGGTGGAGTGATGTATCAGATCTATAGTACGTCTTGTATTGTCAGAGGCTTGGCGTTGAGGGATAAAGCCCACCTGGTCAGGGTGAATTAAGGAAGATAAAACTACATTCAGCCTATTGGCCAAGATCTTGGCAAATAATTTAAGATCTGTGTTGATCAGGGAAATGGGACGATAACTGGCGCAAAGAGAGGGGTCTTTCCCCGGTTTGGGAATAACAATGATTCTAGAGACAGTAGAGTCAGGATGGAAGGAGGCACCATGTAGAATAGAGTTGAACAAATGGATCAGCTGGGGAGAAAGTAGTCGTTCAAATGACTTATAGTAGGACATAGGGAGACCATCAGGGCCAGGTGCCTTAGACGGTTTCTGTGATTTAAGGGCCGAGGCAAGTTCTTCTTCAGTGATATCCGCATCCATGGCCTGGGCCGTAGGCTCAGATATACTGGGAAGCGTACAAGAGTCCAGATATTGTTGGATACCCTGAGCATGGGATTCAGTGTCAGACGGGGCAGACAAATTATATAAAGCCTTATAATATTGAGTAAATGCACCATTAATATCTTTAGGGTTATAAAGCAGAGCGCCCGAGGGGCTTTTGATCGCAGAAATGGTCTGTGAGGCTCGTTTAGCTCTAAGTCTACGGGCCAACAGGGTATGCGCTTTATTACTCTTATCATAAAACATTTGATTGGCCCATCTGAGACTCCGCTCGACACGTTCGGCAAGAAGAACCTGTAACTCCGCCCGTTTTTGGGAGAGTTGAGACAAAGTCCTCTTGGACAAAGTCCTCTTATGCTCTCGATCCAGAGAAGCGATGGACGAGGTAAGGGATACAATCAAGGCTTCTTGAGACTTCTTACGGCGAGAAGCGAATTGAATGATATGTCCCCTAATCACGGACTTATGGGCCTCCCAAACTGTGGAAACAGGGACATTCGCAGACAAATTAAGACGAAAGTAGTACTGCAAGCAGTCTTTAATCATGTCCTGAAACTGGGGGAGCTTCAGGAGGGTTTCATTCAGTCTCCAGGAGGGCCTACCCGTGGTGGATTCCAAGAGTCCAAAGGAAGCCTCGAGGATAGAGTGATCAGACCATGAATTAGGAAAGATGGAGGAATGAATCGCAGTTTGAGAAAGGGAAGCACACCCTAGAAAAAGATCAATACGGGAGTAAGTGTCATGGGGGTTGGAATAAAAGGTATAATCCCTCACGGAGGGATTGAGGGATCTCCAGATGTCAAAGAGGCCAGCCTCGGCCATGTGTTTACGTAAGGCCGCAGAGCCCGGGATTTTAGTCCTGTCATCATGGGTACCAGACTTATCTAACGAGGGAAGCTGAACTGTGTTAAAATCCCCGCCTAAAAGTGTTTTACCACTCCTAAATTCCGAGAGGATATGAAAAAACTTATTGAAAAATTGGGAATGACCTGAGTTAGGAGCATAGATGTTAGCTAAGGTCATATCTTCATGACCCAACTTCCCCTTGAGAATAAGAAATCGACCCTCGGGATCACTCCTGGAGTCAGAAAGCACGAAAGGAAACGTGGATCGGAGCAGTATGGCCACTCCATTCCGTTTAGAGGTATTGTTAGAATAGTATACATTCGGGTAGTGTTTGGAGGCTAAGGAGGGGTGACTCCCTGACTTGAGGTGGGTTTCCTGAAGAAAAATGCAGTCGCCCCGAAGGCGATTTAATGAATGGAACAAGTGTGAGCGCTTCTGTGGAGTATTAAGGCCCTTAGCGTTTATGGTAAGACAAGAAAACGGCATGGCCACAGGCTAGGAAACAAATAAAAAAAATTATATATATATATATATATATATATATATATAAATAATAAAAAAAAAAAAAAAATATAAAAAAATAAAAATAAAAAATAAAAAAGGGGGTCTGAGCTGTATTAGAGTAGTATATTCTCACAACTAGAGATAAAAAAACAAGATAAAAATGGGGGGGGGGGGGGAGTAGTCGGTACAGCCAAAAATAGGGCTGACCACTACAACAAGTGAGCTCCTATAAAAAGGGAAAGAGCTCAGGTGTGGGATTCAAAAATCGGGGATAAACCCGAGTCACAAAATCAAATTCACAGGTGCAAATGCAATAATCCCTGAAATTGGGGTTGACGAGGCTTGGAGGTGGGCCAACATATCCCACCCAGAGCAGTTATACCACATTTCTTGCTAGAATAGAGTGGATACTAACAATAACCAAAAAAAATATATAAACACATAACAAAATTAGTATTGAGCCTGGTATAGTACCTAAACCTAAACAGGACAAAGCACAATACACATCGCATATACTAGTATAATAAACAACAGGAAATCAGCAAATAGGTCTGTATTGAGAATATTCGAGACTATCAATCTTGGGCGTGAGCCCCTAGACGAGACGGACCAGGGGACAAATTAAGGTTCAGTCTACGAAGCAGATCCTTTCCTTCATCCGGCGTCTTTATGAAATAGGGCTTCCCCTTAATCTCTACTTGAAGACGGAACGGAAATCCCCATTTATATTTATATCCATTTTCTCTGAGCAGAGCAGTCACTGAGCGCAGGTCCCTGCGTTTCGCTATGGTGGAAGGGGCTAGATCCTGGAAAATTTGGAGCTTAGTCCCTTCAAACAAAATAGAGGAAGAAGATCTACTGGCCGTAGTGATCAAGTTCTTGATCTTGAAAGAAAGGAGCTTGAGGATCACATCTCTGGGGGGATCAGTGTCCTTCGGTTTGGGTCGTAGTGCTCTATGCGCCCGCTCAATTTGAATAGCAGTAGCATCTACAGATGGAAGGAGGTGGGCAAACAGGGGTAAGAGGTAGGGTTCTAGCTCACCTGGGGCCACCGTTTCCGGGACGTTGCGAATGCGGAGGTTGTTACGTATTTCGCGGTTCTCCAGATCTTCGTTCTTGTCCCTGAGGAGGTCCAGTTCGGTGTAGAAATAGTTCATATCATTGCCAATATGTTCCTGGACTTCCTGGACCCGGACCACTTGCGTTTCCAGAGAGGCGGTACGGGACGAAAGGTCCGTCATATCTGCTTTCAGTTCTCCTACAGCCTTCTCCAGGGCAGTGGTAAAAGATTCCTTGAGGTCCATTATAAGAGCCTTAAGGGTCTGGATATCACCCCTAGTAGCAGGTGACGACGATTGGTCCATCACGACAGGCTGAGACGGGCTATTAGGAGATCGGGGTGAAAGCTGCTTTTCTTGTCGAAGAAAGTGGTGAGAAATTTCCTGAGGCCCTTTTTTCTTAGCTTTCAGTGCAATACGGCTCATAATATAGCAAGATCTTTTCTGAAGTTAGCAGTTATAGGTAGCAAAAGAGTAATATCAGATTACCCACTGATACAAAAGAAAGCTCTGGGTTGGGATATAAGGTGATCAGGGCAGCATTATTAAGTGAAAAACAGTGCGGCAAAAATGGAGTACTCAAAACACTACATGCAGCAGGAGGTTGTGCCGGTATATCTCAGGGAGCCCACAACAGTATGGGTGCCACAGAGGTGGTCCAGAGATGGAGCCCAAACAGTGAGTACAAATGTGCAGCACTGCAGCTATGAGCCTGGAGAGGTATAAAGAAGGTTGCCCTCTTCTGTCTCCCGTGTCAATTAAACCCTGTAGTGTTTAGTGCATACTTGCTGTGGGTTAAGATCAGCTGAGGAGAACCCAGGTAGTAAGGCCACCAGACAGGGGATGGTAATTTTAATCAGGCTGGATGGCACAGCATGTGCCAGCATCCGTAGCCTGCAGTGCCCACAATAAAGATGGCCGCCACAGCGTCTGCTTCCAGGGCTTCCCTGCAGGCCCTGCTCCACTCACCGGCCCCAGGCTGCTCCCACGATGCTGGACAGGCTCAGTGCTATGTGCTGCCGCCGCCGCCAGGTAGATGCCGCTTCAGGCTCCCGCACTTCTCCGTAGCGCCGCCGGAAGCCGTGTACGGAGCTCCGGCCGCCTCCGCCGGCACAGGTCCCGGCTCTAGAGGTGAGGACAGGCCGCAACCCGCGATAGCACGGATACGTGCTCTCCGATTCCGCGGACCCGCTCAGACCCCACAGCGAGACTCCCCCACAGTACAGGGACAGTGCAGGGGTGTGGGGGATAGATGTTGGTGCGGTATTAGGCTGTGCAGGGGTAGTGTGGGTACAGAGCTCTCACCCTAGGCTGCCTCTCAGTATGGCGTCCAAGCCACGCCCCGACGCTATTGTATATTTATGTGTAGTTATTCTGCTTAGATATTGATGTTAGTCTGTAGTGTATGAACTGTTAACTGTTTTCCCCTTTTTACATAGCTAAATATTGTTAGTAAAGGTTTTGGAGCCTTAGCAAGGTATTGTGTGTTTATTACATTGCTGAGGGTAATCGGAGCGTCTCAATCGCTCAAGCAGCTTTTTGTATTAACAAGGTTAAGCAGCGTTATATCGCTACAGTATTTCAGTAGTAAGGTTTACAGTATAAACTCAATCTTTCAGTGTGTTGCGCCGCTCGTGTTCTCCTCGTGGTCACGAACGTCCGCTACGCTAGTAGCGTAGCATTAAGGTAGTCGGCCGCCCATAGCGTGCTCGACACCAAGCGTTAGCTGTGAGCGAGCGTGCCACATGTGCGTCTCGACCACGGCTAAGCGTCTGCAATGCTAAGTGCGTACCCTTACGGTACCCCATACGCCAATTGCGTACTGAGTCTCTTACCCATATATAGTGTATGTTATAAGATAAATATTTAGCTTTATCAATTGGCGGCTCGTCCGTCCTCCACATATCCGCACTAGCGAACACAGACTTTATCTGTCAGCAAGGGCGGGAAGGCAGTATCCCTTCGTATCCGTATTGGTGGTGAGGGATACAGTAGTGCTGACTAGATAAGCGTCTGCATCGCTACGCTGTAGGAGTGCTGGTGGAATCCGGAACCGGAAGGTAAGAACAAAACGCTATTGTCTTTTAAAACTGTTTATCTCTGTTTTGCGTACGCAACACACGCACACACCTGCATTTCTTTTCATTTGTGTAATTTTCACATCTCACCTTCCTGCTTGCCATTTATAATTGATAACGTGCTGAGAAAGATTTGTTGCTATTGGTAGTTAAAAGTAATATTTATACGTTAAGGAGTAAATTGTAAAACATGCACACGGCTTTACCTAAAGATACAAGGAAAGATCTGTGTGGTGCTCGGTAGATGATTACAGTTAAAGATCATCTACATTGATATAAACGTAATACAATACAGAGTTAGGTGCGCCAAGTGGACAAGTTCTATTTGTTTAAGAGGAATGATGTTGTTGTAATGACACTCAGACTAATTGTTTTAGCTAACAACAGTGTTTTTTTTATTTAATTATTTTAGCCAAAATGAGGGGGGGGGGTTGGATGTTGGAGGGAGAGGGGAGTGGAAAAAATGGGGGGGGGGGGAAGATATATATGTATATATATATCTATGGAAATATCCGTGAGTATCGGATATATTGAAATATTTTTGTTGTTGTAACGTATTGGAGGCACTCCGGTCGGTGGCGTCCCACCTCTGTAGTGCCTAAAGTCTCGTAGTATTGTCCAGAGCCTACAATGGGTGTTTGTGTTTTGTCAAAACATGGAAGAGTTAGAAACAAAAATGGTGGGGGTCCCCCCGGAGGGTCGGTGCGGCAAGGGATCCTAGTGGTCGCTATTGGTCAGGTAGTGAGGGCTCCGGACATACCGTCCGCCCCTGGGCTCTGACAGTACACAGTGTCGTTCTTCTGAGCGCACCGTGACTGTCTGTGCCGATTGGGGAAGCGGTCACCGTCTTGGAGAGGGAGAAAGACAACTGCTTCTAGCCCTACTGGGCTGTCTGCCGTGTCTTTTCCTCTCCTACAGAGTCCCTTACCTTGTCCTCGTAGCTCCGTCTCGTTCCCTCTTGCCGGCGGCCTGCTCCGTTCTCCTTCGACGGCGTTGTCCTCCTCTTGCTTCCGGGATGTCCTGATCACGTGATCAGGTTACGAGGTCGCAACGTTCTCGATCCGTGAAGCGGCGGCTCCCCCTCGTCAGTCTTCGTTCCTATCTTTCTTACGGCTCTGTTTAGAAGTTAAAGTCAATGATTGTAGTAGTAGGTAAAATTTGGTGGTGTATTTCCAACGCGTATCGGCCCGTGCTGGCCTTCGTCAGGGAATCTTGTTCAGCCATGTTTGTTGTGGGCTATTTAGCCCATCTTGGGGAACTGTCTCTCTTTCTCATTGGTCCTATTTGGGGGCGGTGTGGAGGGCAGGTTGAATTAATGAATTGCATGTAGAATGGGAATAATAGGTTGCAGGGGAATAATGATTGGGAATATAAATGTGCATGGGGATTTAGGAGGAGCACAGGAGTGAGATATATAGGAAAATTCATTAAATAAGATTGATAAAAGTTATTAATAAATAAAAACAATGATAATAGGGAATGAAAGAAGAAATAATAAAATATACATATTAATAGTCATATGAATTGTAGATGAAATAAAGGATAAATGTACAAGTTGCTTTATCCTGCAGTTAATGGAGGATAAAGACCTAACATGCTCTCTCATTGGTTTATGATTGTTCGTATTTGTTTGGCATCTTCTAAGGGAATTGAACGAATAGATAAAATAAGTAGGGGGTAGTGTAAATAAATAAATCAATAAATAAATAAATAACGAGGGTTGCTATCTCAGTAGATAGATAGATGAATGGAATTTTGCTGTCTTTGACATTGAAATGGGTGGAGCTTATAGTGTCTTTCTCTGATACACCTATATACGTGCATTGTGTTGGCTGCAAGTAATCCTGTTTTTTAGTCTGCCCTTACTATTCTGGTGAGGGGTTGTATTTTAACATGTTTCAGGTGCCTCCTTTTGGTAGTACGTTTGAGGTAAAAATCCAGAATATTCCCAGATGTTTTTAGTTGCTGTTTCACGGTCAAACTCCCATAATCACAGATCTTACTTTGTTATCTATGTTGAGCCCATATGGTTTCAGTGTTTTGAGTGTGTATATCCATTTGAGTTCTTCTTTGTTTATTTTCTTGATAAAGTCTCCTCCCCGCCAATTTTGTGTTACTGTTTTTATTCCTAGTATTCTCATCCCTGTGGGGTCTTGTTTGTGTTTCTCCCGAAAGTGGTCCGAGAGACTATGTGTTTCTACGCCCTTTCTTATATTCC
Source organism: Pseudophryne corroboree (assembly GCF_028390025.1). Taxonomy (NCBI): domain Eukaryota; kingdom Metazoa; phylum Chordata; class Amphibia; order Anura; family Myobatrachidae; genus Pseudophryne; species Pseudophryne corroboree. The sequence continues at coordinate 516,188,130 of NC_086444.1, read as the reverse complement.
TTATGTGTTCTGATATTCTAGTCTTGAGGGGTCTTATTGTTCTTCCTATATACTGTAAATGGCAGGGGCATTCTATTAGGTAGATTACACCTTTGGTATGGCATGTGATGTGATCCTAAATGGTAAATGATTCCTGTGTGTTATTCGACTGAAATTTGTATGTGCCTTTTGTCGTGATATGTGTGGACTTGCAGTATTTACAGCAGTTGCAGTGGAAAAAGCCTTTGTTCAGTTTGTTCCCTGTTAAGGTGGTTTGTGCTATTCCTTTTCTTTCTAGATGGCTGTGGGTCACCCTGGATTTTATGTCTGGTGCCTTCCTGTATATCATTCTTGGTTGTCTGGGTAATAGGGTCCCTAGTAGTTCATCTTCTAAAAGGATGTGCCAATGATCGCGTATGATCTTCTCTATTTTTCGGTTTTTGCAGCTGTACTGAGTTTGGAATGTAATCTTCCAGTCTTTTGGGTCTTTTATCTGTTCTTTTTTGTTTTTATATGTTAGGAGTGTTTTTCTTTCTACCTCTGCAATCTCTTGTAGGTCTTTGTCTAAAAGCTCCTCTTTGTATCCTCTATCCATGAATTGTTTTTTCATTTCGTTTGCTTGTGAGTGGTAGTCTTCTATTCTCGTGCAGTTTCTTCTGACTCTTTTGAATTGGCCTGCCGGTACGTTTTTTAACCAGTTGGGGTGGTGTCCACTATTCGTTAAGATATAGCTATTGACATCCACACTTTTCTGGTATGTTTTTGTGCAGATTTTCATCTCCTCTATAAAGATGGTAATGTCCAAAAAGTTAACCGTAGTTCTGCTGTAATTTGTGGTGAATACTAGATTACTTTTGTTCGAATTAGTATGTTCAAGGAAGCTAAGGAGCTGATCCTCAGTTCCTTTCCATATGAAAATTACGTCGTCTATGTAACGCCGCCAGAGGACTAGGTTCTCCCCAAAATCATGTCCGTCCCAAATGTGGGTGCCTTCCCATCTACTCATGAATAAATTAGCATAACTTGGGGCGAACCTAGTCCCCATGGCGGTGCCGGTGGTTTGTCTGTAGAATGTATCCTGAAACCAGAAATAATTGTGCTGTAAAATGAAATTCACACAGTCTAAAATGAAGTTGGTTTGTGTGTTTGTCATTGTTTGGTCCTGCTCCAAAAAATATCGTAATGAGTCTAGCCCTTGAGATTGATCTATGATTGTGTATAGTGAGGTCACGTCACTAGTGCATATCCAGTATTCCTCTAACCATGTGATGTCATCGAGTGTCTTTATGATGTCGGTTGTGTCCCTAATGTATGATTTCTGGGTCTGTACATAGGGTTGTAGGAAGTTGTCAATATACTGAGATAGGTTTGCTGTAAGTGATCCTATCCCAGATATTATAGGGCGTCCCGGTGGGTTGGTTCGGTCTTTGTGTATCTTTGGCAGGTAATAAAAGACTGGTATGATGGGATGTGTGTTGTCTATGTAAGAGTGTTCTTTCTTGGTTAGAATGCCTTGTCCTAGGCCTTGTTTGAGTAAATTTTCTAACTTCTTTTTGTATTTTGTAGTGGGGTCTTCTTTTAGAATCTCATATGTGTTGGTGTCGCCTAATATTCTCAGTGACTCTTTTACATAGTTGCCTTTGTCCAAGATTACGATCCCCCCTCCCTTATCTGCCGGTTTTACCACTATGTCCTTATTCTCTATTAGGTCCTTAAGTGCCTCCTTTTCTTTAAGGCTCAGATTGAAGTTTTTGGTTGTGTTGTCTAGTTTCTCAAGATCTCGCGTCACTAGTTGTTCAAATGTACCTATAAGTGGTTCTCTCATGTGTTGGGGATAGAATGTGGACGTTGGTCTTAGGTCTGAATGTCTAAAGTGGTCTCCCGTCTGGTTCTGTACTATTTCCCTCCCGGTGTTACTGTAATATTTTGCGAGTGTGAGTTTACGGGTAAATCTGTGTAAGTCCAGATATGCCTCAAATTTGTTTAGTTTTTTTGTAGGGGCAAACTTCATACCTTTATTCAGTATTGCCACATGTTCTGGTTTTAAGACTGTTTCGCTGAGGTTGAAAATCCCTGTCTGACTTATTTCTGTGAGTGGTGCCGTTTTTGTCTGCCTACCTCCTCTTCCTCTTCCTCCTCTTCTAACTCGTCTAGTTTTCGTTTGTTGGGTGTTTTTGAGGTCTGGTTGCAGGATCTCAGAGCATGTTAGGTCTTTATCCTCCATTAGCTGCAGGATAAAGCAACTTGTACATTTATCCTTTATTTCATCTACAATTCATATGACTATTAATATGTATATTTTATTATTTCTTCTTTCATTCCCTATTATCATTGTTTTTATTTATTATTAACTTTTATCAATCTTATTTAATGAATTTTCCTATATTTCTCACTCCTGTGCTCCTCCTAAATCCCCATGCACATTTATATTCCCAATCATTATTCCCCTGCAACCTATTATTCCCATTCTACATGCAATTCATTAATTCAACCTGCCCTCCACACCGCCCCCAAATAGGACCAATGAGAAAGAGAGACAGTTCCCCAAGATGGGCTAAATAGCCCACAACAAACATGGCTGAACAAGATTCCCTGACGAAGGCCAGCACGGGCCGATACGCGTTGGAAATACACCACCAAATTTTACCTACTACTACAATCATTGACTTTAACTTCTAAACAGAGCCGTAAGAAAGATAGGAACGAAGACGGACGAGGGGGAGCCGCCGCTTCACGGATCGAGAACGTCGCGACCTCGTAACCTGATCACGTGATCAGGACAACCCGGAAGCAAGAGGAGGACAACGCCGCCGAAGGAGAACGGAGCAGGCCGCCGGCAAGAGGGAACGAGACGGAGCTACGAGGACAAGGTAAGGGACTCTGTAGGAGAGGAAAAGACACGGCAGACAGCCCAGTAGGGCTAGAAGCAGTTGTCTTTCTCCCTCTCCAAGACGGTGACCGCTTCCCCAATCGGCACAGACAGTCACGGTGCGCTCAGAAGAACGACACTGTGTACTGTCAGAGCCCAGGGGCGGACGGTATGTCCGGAGCCCTCACTACCTGACCAATAGCGACCACTAGGATCCCTTGCCGCACCGACCCTCCGGGGGGACCCTCACCATTTTTGTTTCTAACTCTTCCATGTTTTGACAAAACACAAACACCCATTGTAGGCTCTGGACAATACTACGAGACTTTAGGCACTACAGAGGTGGGACGCCACCGACCGGAGTGCCTCCAATACGTTATAACAACAAAAATATTTCAATATACCCGATACTCACGGATATTTCCATAGATATATATATATACATATATATCTTCCCCCCCCCCCCATTTTTTCCACTCCCCTCTCCCTCCAACATCCAACCCCCCCCCCCCCTCATTTTGGCTAAAATAATTAAATAAAAAAAACACTGTTGTTAGCTAAAACAATTAGTCTGAGTGTCATTACAACAACATCATTCCTCTTAAACAAATAGAACTTGTCCACTTGGCGCACCTAACTCTGTATTGTATTATATCTATATCGAAGCTTGAGGCACTTCTGAAAATAGGTAGCAGCCTTAGGACAATCTAAATACTCAAGTACATGAGCACTGGATAACCTTCTTTCTAAACATTGATATGAACGTGTTAGTTGTATTTCTGTGGATATACCTGGCTTGCGTACACGTGTCTCTAACAAAGGGCGGGACTAGCGTACGCGACGCAAGGACCGACGCACGGAGCGTATATTACGCAACGGAAGCGTCTGGGTACGCCCACATAATGCAAATCACACGATAGTATTGTTTTAGCAGGCGATACGGAGGCAACGCGATAATAGCGCAAATCAATCTCAGTGTCCAAAATTTTAAGCTAATACATCCTTCTCTAGTTGCAACTCCTCTGGATTAGCCTGCGATACTGAATGAAAGGGATTTCTGCGCAGAAACGAAAGTAAAGAGTATATGAGGTGAAAGTGTGTATACATATATATAAGTTTCTAATTTTTGGGTGGAACCACAGGAAATCATCGAGTTCTCGTGAGGTACATACGTGTAAGTGACGGCACGGTGGCTTGGGAGGCATCCCTTGTTAAACATATTAAAAGAGCATTAGAGTATAGCAGACCAGGAGGTCTACTGTAGCACAGACCAGGAGGTCCAGGTACAGCAGACTAGGAAGTCCGCTATAGATAAAGAGTAAAGAAGCACAACACCAGGAAGGGTTGGTGCGGTACCCATATAGGCCATTAAGCTCTGGCTGAAGGAATTCGCAGCCACAATTTTCGATTCCACTGGTCGTTCCGCACATAAGATTAGTTGCTTATGTGCAGAACGATTGTACCGCATGTGTTAGGTTCCTGGTGCTCAGAACAAGGGAGATGTTCATGAAGTGAGTCCAGAGCACCAGGACGTAACGCTGGGAAAGGGGAATGGAAAGGGGATAGCCCCTGGTGCCCTAACTCTGTTGTCTCACCCGTGCTATCGGAAATCCCTTGCGAGACTATGGTTTCTTGAGCCCTTGGCAGCCACGTTTGAAGGGCGGATTATGTCTGCCCAACTCCGGTGCCCCCCGGTCTTAATGAGAGACAAAGGGAAATCCGAGGCAGAATGATAACAAGAGGACCTCTAACTAAGCAAACAGGCCAGGGGCTACAAGCTAACTAAAAACCTAAAGTATGTGCGGAGAAACCGCCAAAGGAAAAGAACAAAGGAAATGCTGATCACACGCCGACACAATACCTTTGTGTACCGGCGGTGACAGCATAAGCAGAACCCTCTGCAAAACACCAGGGACAGAAACAATAATAGAATACAGCGGCCTAGGCCAACGGACGCGGGAGAGCCGCTACTCACGGAACCGGTACGAATACTGGCAAACGGACAGGAACTTCTAATGCTGCCGACACTGACTCTCAGAACTGGAGGACAGGCAGAATCCCAAACGACAGACCGGTGGACACCAGGAAGCCAGAAGACTTGACCAGGGACAGGCAAAGCCACTGGAACTCAGGGCAGGAACGCCTCACAGCAGGACACGGGATCAGACACAGGAATCGACACAGGGACTGACAGGAACCAGCTCAAACTTCAAGCAGACTGCAAACCAAGGAATATCACCAGCATCTGTGAATTGCAGTCAGCCAGCATATAACAGAGAGGCCTAATTAATAATCCCATGCAGCTGCCCTGTTGCATGATTCCAAACTGACAAGATGCAATTAGCAGCCAGGTGAGGCTGAACACATGGGAACAAGCTGCAATTACACAGACTCACCAGCGGCAGCAGACAAGAGTATTCTAAAACAGAACAACAGGAAATCCTGGCATGCAAGACAACTTTATAAACATAAAATAGGAATGAACCACTACCTGTGGTTCATAACAGTATTCCCTCCTTAAGGGTGAGCTCCGAGCACCCCATGACACCCACGGGGAACATAAACAGAAGTATAACATGAAATACAGAACAAAACTGCAAAACAGGAATGAGCCACAGCCGTGGCTCATAACATTACCCCCCCCTTGAGGAGGGGTCAAAAGACCCCAAAATTCAGACTATCCAGAACAAGGGATACAAAAAAAAAAAAAAAAACCTGACACACTGGTCTAACAGACAAGAAAACAAAAAACAAGCTGTAGCAACAACTTGTAACAGTGCCCTCCTCTTGATGGTGGCCACTGGACACAAGACAAGGAAAAAAAAAAATCTCTCTTTTTTTTTATCAAGGCAAGAGTCAAAAATTACTTCTTTTTCTTCTTCTTCTTTTTACAAAGCTCTTTAGGTCTGACCAAGGTAATTCCCCAAACATTGTCTGAACTGATGGTACCACCCAGCAAGGCTGCGTTCAAATCAGAGACAGGTCTCTTACCCTTGGGAGCTGAACTCTCTGGTAAAGTACTATTATTAGAAGAAGAAGTCAAAAAAGCACATCCTGCAGTCAAAACAACGGGCTGGGACTCTTGTGTCGAGTTTACAGTATTTGGTGGACTCTCAGCAGACAAGACGGGTGACTTAGAGGAACCTGAACCAATTTCTTTGGAACCGTATCTTTTAACAATTGCATCACAGAATGCTAGGGGATCCTGAAGAATGGGATCTTCAGCTTTCATTAGGCTGGTCGCCCACTCAGAAGGCTCTCCTCTAAAAGAATAAATCAGATAGAGCCCAAGGTTTTCTGAAGTGATGCCCAGAAATGGTCTAGACAACATAATAGTGTAATAGTGTTTGAAAAGCGCCAGAAATTGGGCGAAGTCCCCATCAAAGGTTATGGATGTTGAGATATCAGAGTCAGGATCTGTTTCCTTCTCATCTGACTGACTGGAGTGCTTTGCTAGGACCTGGTCACTATTGACCTTACTCGAGGCTGAGACTCTCTGAACCCCACCCGGGGCTGAGACTTTCTGAACCCCACCCGGGGCAGTGACTTTCTGAACCCCACCCGGGGCAGTGACTTTCTGAACCCCACCCGGGGCAGTGACTTTCTGAACCCCACCCGGGGCAGTGACTTTCTGAACCCCACCCGGGGCAGTGACTTCCGGGAACCCCGCTGGGGCAGTGGCCTCCGGGAACCCCGCTGGGGCAGTGGCCTCCGGGAACCCCGCTGGGACAGTGGCCTCCGGGAACCCCGCTGGGACAGTGGCCTCCAGGAACCCCGCTGGGGCAGTGGCCTCTGAGAACCCTGCTGGGGCCAGCACCTCGGATTCTTTTACTGGGACCGGGCCGTTGGCCTCCCTGACTGGGATCGGGCCATTGGCCTCCCTCTCTGAGTCGATAATTATCGAAAGTTCTCCCGGGACTATGACTTCCGGGACTTTTGCTGAAGCAATAACGTTCAGATCCTCCACTAATGCTATGCTTCTTAAGTTCTTTCCTGGGGAAGCGACTTCTAGACCCTTCTTTGGGGCTGCGTCTCTCGAGACCCCACTTGGGGATATTACTTCAAAGATCCCTTCTGGGGTTTTGCTTCTCGAGTTCCCCTCAAAAACTATGGTTTTAGAGACCCTTTCTAGGGTTGCGCTTTTCAAGTCCCTACCTGGGGTAACAGCTTCTGAGACCCCTTCCGGTATGGACACCTGAACTATAATATTTGATGTCCCTCTATAAGCTTGGGCATCGGGTACCGCTCCAGCACTCTGGGCATCGGGTACCGCTCCAGCACTCTGGGCATCGGGTACCGCTCCAGCACTCTGGGCATCGGGTACCGCTCCAGCACTCTGGGCATCGGGCACCGCTCCAGCACTCTGGGCATCGGGCACCACTCCAGGACCCTGGGCATCGGGCACCACTCCAGGACCCTGGGCATCGGGCACCACTCCAGGACCCTGGGCATCGGGCACCACTCCAGGACCCTGGGCATCGGGCACCACTCCAGGACCCTGGGCATCGGGCACCACTCCAGGACCCTGGGCATCGGGCACCACTCCAGGAACCTGGGCATCGGGCACCACTCCAGGGACTTGCAACTCCGCTTCCACAGGAACCTCAAGAGAGGAGAGAAACATTCTCTTTTGATTGCTGAATCTATAATGGGGCTCCCTTGCCCAAGGACCCCAATTATAGGACAGAGAGCTTTTTTGTGTGGGTTGTGTGACAAGTACCTCTGCCACAGTAGAGACAGGAGTAGGTCTTGTATCATGACTCAACTTGGCCAGAGGGCAAGACTCGTCACCACACTTTGGCTTGCGCAACTCACAGGTCTGCAGATAATGGCCTAAACCCCCACAATATAGGCATAAGTTTAAGTTTCTGCGACGCAGACGCTCCTCTTCTGAGAGCCTGGGCCGCAGAAAACTTTTAAACCTTTTCTCTTCAATTAAGCCAGAGGATTCTCTTGTCACCATACTGTGAACAAGAGTCTCTTTAGAGATAGATGTACTCTCAACGACTTCTGGCAAAATGAGCAAGATTTTAGTCAGAAGGTTTTGCAGTTGCTTTAGGGATTGCTGCAAAACTTCTAGTCGCTCTGGTCTCAAAGCACTGAATACAGAGTTCAGGGCTGCGAGAGATGGCCGCAGGGCTTGCATAGTAGACATAGGAGGATTTAAAACTAGACAAGACAAGACAAGGCAAGGCAAGGCAAGGCAAGGCAAGGCAAGACTAAATTTTGCTAAACAAAACAAGACTTTTTTTTTTTTTTATTATTATTTTTTTAAACACCGGACTGGATTCTAAACACCGGACTGGATTCTAAACACCGGACTGGATTCTAAACACCGGACTGGATTCTGCACACTGAATTCTAGACAGGACTGGATTCTAAACACCGGATTGGATTCTGCACACTGAATTCTAGACAAGACTGGATTCTAGACTAGACACTGGACTGGGCCAAAAAAGAAAAAAAGTTTTATTTCTTTTTTGTGGTATGGCTGGTGATAATGTTAGGTTCCTGGTGCTCAGAACAAGGGAGATGTTCATGAAGTGAGTCCAGAGCACCAGGACATAACGCTGGGAAAGGGGAATGGAAAGGGGATAGCCCCTGGCGCCCTAACTCTGTTGTCTCACCCGTGCTATCGGAAATCCCTTGCGAGACTATGGTTTCTTGAGCCCTTGGCAGCCACGTTTGAAGGGCGGATTATGTCTGCCCAACTCCGGTGCCCCCCGGTCTTAATGAGAGACAAAGGGAAATCCGAGGCAGAATGATAACAAGAGGACCTCTAACTAAGCAAACAGGCCAGGGGCTACAAGCTAACTAAAAACCTAAAGTATGTGCGGAGAAACCGCCAAAGGAAAAGAACAACAAAGGAAATGCTGATCACACGCCGACACAATACCTTTGTGTACCGGCGGTGACAGCATAAGCAGAACCCTCTGCAAAACACCAGGGACAGAAACAATAATGGAATACAGCGGCCTAGGCCAACGGACGCGGGAGAGCCGCTACTCACGGAACCGGTACGAATACTGGCAAACGGACAGGAACTTCTAATGCTGCCGACACTGACTCTCAGAACTGGAGGACAGGCAGAATCCCAAACGACAGACCGGTGGACACCAGGAAGCCAGAAGACTTGACCAGGGACAGGCAAAGCCACTGGAACTCAGGGCAGGAACGCCTCACAGCAGGACACGGGATCAGACACAGGAATCGACACAGGGACTGACAGGAACCAGCTCAAACTTCAAGCAGACTGCAAACCAAGGAATATCACCAGCATCTGTGAATTGCAGTCAGCCAGCATATAACAGAGAGGCCTAATTAATAATCCCATGCAGCTGCCCTGTTGCATGATTCCAAACTGACAAGATGCAATTAGCAGCCAGGTGAGGCTGAACACATGGGAACAAGCTGCAATTACACAGACTCACCAGCGGCAGCAGACAAGAGTATTCTAAAACAGAACAACAGAAAATCCTGGCATGCAAGACAACTTTATAAACATAAAATAGGAATGAACCACTACCTGTGGTTCATAACAGCATGTAATTGTGTGCATTAGTTAGTAACTTGACCCAGTACCATTTGCGTACGCTAGAGGGGTCATAAACGCTATTTGTACATTCTAACGTGATTTGTGTAATTTTTTTTATTTTAAGGGAGGTTCGCTGGTCACTCGGGAATTCTCTAACAACCAATAGTTACTGGGAAGGGTTAAGTGCTCTTCGGATCACACCCACATGTTCCAGTAAATAGAGGTTCAGGTCGCAGGGGCCCTAGGTTGAGTACGCCAGCGCTAAGGCAGTGTGTGGGCGTATTGGTCGACGTGGGCGAGTGAGTGGAGGTACTCGGTAAACTTCCGCCGCCGGCCTACCCCGGACATCTTGGTTTTTGTAAGGGTTCGCTGAAGACCCTGATTTGAAGGTCAGAGGTAGTGAAAGCAACACCTGCAAAGATGGGGGCCAGTTGTTCAGGTAGGGGGCGATCAACCTCGGTTCAGGTTGACTTAGTAAACCGACCAATCGGGTCGGCAAGGTATATCATGTGTGAGAAATACGGTTCACACACAGAGGTTTTGTGCGATGAATGGGAAAGAATGACTGTGCATGACGGGGAAAAGTTCCCACGGGTAGGCAGTTTTAGTCTCGAGGTGTTACAAAATCTAAGGAGAAGGATATGTCTCATTAAATCTGCAAAGAGACGGATCAAACATTATGATTATTTACAGTTATGGCAACAGGAAGGTGAAATACAAAGAGGATTGGCTCAAGCGGCTGGATCTAACCCTATCTGGAAACTGATAGCCACCGCGCCACCACCACCATACATAACGGGAGAGAGAAGTAAAAATAAATATATTACCCACTGAAATTACACAGCAGCTGGAAGGGGTTTGTCAGACCCCGCTAAAAATAAACAATATAAAGTGGGGTACCAGCGCTAAGAGTTGTATTGCCAATTTTCAATAAATCAATTACCACTGGATCAGTAATACATTTTAATAAACACAATTATCACATGAATTAAAAGCGTGAAGGTGAGGGTGTTAAAAAATTCACCATACAATTATAATATATAATAATTATAAAATTGAGTTAAAATATGAATGGCTCTGAGGTATAAATATTCAAAATGCTGAAAAGAACCCAACCATATTTTTGATGATCCCGGACTTAATAAAGTGCAGATTTCCTCCTCCTGATTGCTCGTCTGTGTAGAAACCCCTTGAATATCTACACAGACGAGCAATCATCACCATTCATATGGAACTGTGTGAGAGGTACTATTAAGGGTATTACCAGCTGACTGCATAACCAAATACAAGGAGGAGGAAATCTGCACTTTATTAAGTCCGGGATCATCAAAAATATGGTTGGGTTCTTTTCAGCATTTTGAATATTTATACCTCAGAGCCATTCATATTTTAACTCAATTTTATAATTATTATATATTATAATTGTATGGTGAATTTTTTAACACCCTCACCTTCACGCTTTTAATTCATGTGATAATTGTGTTTATTAAAATTTATTACTGATCCAGTGGTAATTGATTTATTGAAAATTGGCAATACAACTCTTAGCGCTGGTACCCCACTTTATAACGGGAGAGAAAGTGGTTACAGAGAATGACACACTGGTGTATGATAAACATGCACTTAGTAACTGTATAAATGTTAAGAATAATGTAACTAAGATTGTTGATGCTAATACTAACCCGTGCAAGCTGTACCCTGTTTTAAACTTTCCCCAGGATTGTGACCAAGAGGATGAGCCCACAACAATATCGGCACTCTCTCTAGCAGCCACCATAGCAGAAACAACAGTGGGCACGGCCCAACCAGTAAGAGCAGTATCAAAGGCCCCTAGTGGAGGGACAGGTGAGGTCGTATCAACTGGTAAGTACGGCACTGTACAATATGCTGAAACCATTACACCACATGTTGTAGAATCTACTCAGAATGATGCTATTGAACTTAATCCCGTTAGGGTAATTGCAGTACCAAATGGGAAAACTGACACTACAGGAGTCACTCCTGTCAGACACATCGCCATGCACTGCCCCTTTTCCCGAACGGAATTAAGATCAATGGTGTCTGAATTCCCTGATCCTAGGAAAGATCTAGTTGCAAGCCAGAAGTACATTAGAGGGCTAGGAAATACTGTGGAGCCCAATAACAAAGACTGGCGGATATTGCTGAGGGCATGTTTACCTTCCAATGTCGACTCAGCGAGATTTATAGCTGACTGTAAATTAGACGAAGAGGTACCCCTTACGGATGTGTACAACCAAGATAATGTAAAGAGAATAAATTTACAGTTAGGAGAGTATTTCCCAGCTGTTGCCAAATGGAACAAAATGTTCTCCATCAAACAAAAAGAGGGAGAAACAGCTGCTGATTATTTTCATCGGGCGCTGCAGGAAATGGCTAAGTATACACGGATAGAAGACATTAAAACAAATGTGAATCATAGAGAAGTAGCAGTATCTGTGTTAATGGATGGTTTAAAGGAAGTATTGAGGACGAGGGTACAGACCACCCAACCATATTTGAGAGGTTTGTCAGTGGCTACTTTGAGAGAGGCCGCTATTGATCATGATCGAAACATCACCAGACACAGGGAGTCGCAGAGTGATAAGTTAATGGCCGTAAGTATACAGGCCCTGACCACAAGGCCACCTCAGTATAAGTCTTCGACCCCTGTGGGTAAGTCAAATGTGGTAACTTGTTATTACTGTCATAAAGAGGGACATTTTGCACGAGACTGTAGATCGAAAAATGTACAAAAATCATAACAACCCCCTAGACAACGACATGACACACGAAATTGGGATCAAGGACCGCAGAGATGGAGTTATGAGCCACACGCAGGGGAAACAAAAAGGTATCCCCCAAGAAGAGACTGGCAAGTCTCTGATAGTTCCCATTTACCCCCTTCACAGGTAATAGCTGCCAGCACAATGCAGGGAGGCCACCACATACAATAGGGGTGGGGCCACACCTGTAGTCTGCAGCCAGTGAAATTAATTGCGAGCCTTGGAAATGAACCTGAGGTCACAATTGATGTAGCTGGTAAATCTCAAAATTACCTTGTAGATACGGGGCGGCCAAGTCAGTGATAAATTCGACCGTGGGCTTGAGAACCACTGGTAAAACAATTCCAGCCATGGGAGTAACAGGAGTAGTACAGCACTACCCTTTAAGCAAACCTGCAGAGATTACGATAGGGCCTTTGCATACCAAGCATTCTTTTCTGCTGGCTGCATCGGCTCCGACTAATCTCCTAGGGAGAGATTTACTGTGCAAAATGGGATGTGTCATATATTGTACTCCTGAAGGTGTGTTCTTGGACATACCCGAAAACCACGCTCAGGAAGTGCAGGATATGCTAGACTCCCCAACAAGATTAATGTCCCACACTGTTGTTGTAAATAGGTGTCCGTCCAAGGTAGAGGAAATGATTTCCCAGATACCGGAATCACTTTGGACCAAGGATGGACAAGACACTGGGTTAATGGCAAACGTAGCCCCAGTAGTTGTACAAGTAAAAGATGGTAGGATAGCTCCAAAAATCCCACAATACCCTCTGAAGCCAGAGGTGGAGTTAGGAGTTTTCCCTGTAATAGAGCGCTTGCTACAACAGGGCATTCTGGTAAGAACGTCCAGCACTGCCAATAGTCCCATCTTCCCTGTTAAAAAGAGTGGGGGGAGGGGTTACAGATTAGTGCAGGATCTAAGAGGGATCAACAAAATAGTTGAGAGTCAATTCCCCGTAGTGCCAAATCCAGCTGTCATCCTTATGCAAATCCCTCCCACTGCCAAATTTTTCACTGTGATTGACCTCTGCTCCGCCTTCTTCTCGGTACCTCTGCACCCTGACAGTCAATACTTATTCGCATTTACATACAGAGGAGTTCAGTACACCTGGACTCGATTACCACAAGGTTTCATTGACAGTCCAAGTATTTTCTCTCAGGTCTTGCATGATTGTTTACAGTCTTTCCAACCTGAGAGTGGATCAGTATTAATACAGTACGTGGATGATTTACTGCTGTGTTCTGATTCACTAGAAGCGTCCCTGAGAGATACGAAACAACTCCTGTTTCATCTTTCAGACACAGGACACAAGGTTTTCAAAGATAAGTTACAATTATGCCAGACCAGGGTGAAGTATTTGGGACACTGCCTAACACAAGGACTGAGACACCTTACCGCTGATAGAATTCAAGCAATTTGTGACATGACCCTGCCACAAACCCAGCAACAGATTAGAACGTTTTTAGGAATGTGTGGGTATTGCCGTAACTGGATCCCAGGTTTTTCCATACTAGCCTTGCCTTTGCAGGAGATGGTCTCCTCAAACAAACCTGACCGGATTTCGCACACAGACGAGTCTGAGATGGCATTTGAGAGACTTAAACAGTGCCTAACGCAGGCACCAGCATTAGGTATGCCAGATTATGGAAAACCCTTTGAACTGTACGGAACAGAGAGTGCTGGGTGCGCAGCAGGTGTCTTAACCCAGAAGCATGGTGATGCCAGCAGGCCGGTAGCCTACTATAGCGCTCAGCTAGACACGGTAGCGCGATCCCTCCCCACATGCTTGCAAAGTGTTGCAGCAATAGCATTGCTAGTAAGTAAAAGTGAAGATGTAGTGCTAGGACACAACCTCACAATTCATACACCACATGCAGTGTCAGCTTTACTGAATTCTGCCCAAACCAGACACGTCTCATCAGCGCGGTTTACAAGATGGGAATTGGCATTGATGGCCCCGGTAAACATTACTATAAAGAGATGCAGTGCACTAAATCCTGCAACATATCTCCCAGGTGTGCCTGGACAGCCACAAAGGGTGGAGGATGAGAGTGATGGTGAAGGAGGATTTAGTAAGGACAGCGACACACATGATTGTATGGAATATTTGACCCAAAATTTCACGGCAAGGCCTGACATCAGTGACAACCCACTGGAAGATGTAGATTTTACTTTCTACACTGACGGTAGTTGTCACAGACAGACGGACTCGGGAGACTTGTGTACTGGATACGCAGTCGTAGATGACCAAGGTACCATAGAAGCGGAACCCCTAGGCCCACCACACTCAGCACAAGTTGCTGAACTGGTTGCCCTAACCAGAGCATGCGAATTGGCTAAGGGCAAGTCAGCCAATATCTATACAGATTCTAGGTACGCCTTCGGAGTAGTCCATGATTTTGGGGCCCTATGGCGCCTCAGAAATTTCATGACGGCAGCTGGCACACCAGTAGCGCATGCAGCCCACATCAAAAGACTTCTAACAGCGATACAGGAACCCGACAGAGTGGCTGTTATCAAGTGTAAAGCTCACACGTATAGCCAAGACCTGGTATCACTTGGTAACAGCCGAGCAGACGAAGCTGCTAAATCAGCAGCCGGTAACCCCATACAAACAGACAGTACACAACTGATGGTATTTGATACTGTAAACACACAGAAATTATATGAAATTCAAAATTTGTGTTCATCACAAGAAAAGGCAGTTTGGAGGTCAAAAGGATATGGCCAGGAGTCCTCAGGGTAAGCCAGTGGCACCCAGAGCATACCTTCCAAGTCTAGCGGAAGCGGCACATGGGCTGACTCATCTAGGCAAAGAAGGAATGTGTAAGTTGGTAAGAGCTTATTGGTGCGCCCCAGGATTTTCTTCCCATGCGGGTAAAAGAGCGATGACATGCCTCACCTGCTTGAGGAAGAATATCGGAAAGGCAATACCGACAGAGCCATCCCATATCCCTCCGACAGATGGCCCTTTTCAGGTAATACAAATTGATTTTATACAATTGCCACCTTGTAGAAATTTAAAGTATGTATTGGTCTGTATTGATGTGTTCTCAAATTGGGTTGAAGCATTTCCCGCGGCCACAAATACCGCTGTGTTTACTGCAAAGAAAATTGTGCAGGAATTTGTGTGCAGGTATGGTATCCCTAGAATCATTGAGAGTGATAGGGGTACCCATTTTACAGGTGAAGTCTTTCAAACAATGTGTAAGTTGATGGGAATTAATAGTAAGCTGCACACTCCGTACCGCCCCCAGGCGAGTGCGAAGGTGGAAAGAGTAAACAGCACTATTAAAAACAAATTAAGCAAGGTAATGGCTGAAACAGGATTGTTGTGGCCCGAAGCTTTGCCAATCGTATTATACAGCATCAGAACCACTCCCAGGTCCCCTCTTAATCTGTCTCCTTTTGAAATTCTGTTTGGTCGACAACCCCATGTTATGATTAACCCCCAGGATGATTTGAAGTGTAACAATGAAGTAACCGTAAAGTACTTGGTTAAGATGAGTAAGCAATTGAGTAATCAGTATGATAATCTAAAGTTGGTGATTCCTGATTTGCCAGACAGTAATTGTCATGACATTGAACCTGGGGATTATGTAATGATATGGAATTTTCTACGCTCAGGTTGCCTTATTGACAGATGGGAAGGACCATATCAAGTCTTATTGACCAGCACAACTGCATTGAAGGTTGCCGAGAGGGAGACTTGGGTCCATTCGTCTCATTGTAAAAAGGTTGCTGACCCAGAGAGGTCCCGTGATAAAGAACAGACGGTAGAGGTTGTATCACTAGAGTGTCTGTTCAGGGAAGATTGAGACGACACCTGAGCGCTGAGAATAATAAGATCGGAGGCGCTTGTCGAGCCAGATTTCTTTTCCCCATTTGTTATTTTCTCCAGTTCCCATCTCCCTCCTATTCTCCCCCCCCCCTTCTTATTTTTCTCCTTTTACTCCTCTAAGATGGACTTGCCCCAAGAGACTGTGATCCGGATTTTCCTGTTGACCATGATGTTGACCAGAGCAGTCTGTTTCGGTGAGAGTACCATGGAGGTCGAGAAAGGATCGGGAATGGGTTCTGATGACCAGGATGAAGGCGTAAATTTCCAAGAGCAACATAATCACCGAGTAAAGGCGAGTATCAGAAAACGATCTGGTAGCATTGACAATAGAAGGAATTGTGAAGGATTGTTAGCTGAAGAGAACTGCATCTGTAGGCATTGTGACAATATAGTTGAGGATGGGTGCATCAAGAAATGTCAGTCCAGTTTTAATGTCCACATGGACCGGCATCCATTGAGTGACTATCACTCCTTAGTGGGTAAAGTGTTAAACCAGACAGACTGTTGGGTATGCTCTCAAGTACCTCAAGGTCATAGCAAATCAGGACTAGTACCATTCCCTTTAACTGTAGGAGAGGTACTTGAGCTAAGTGGTGGGAGGCCGGTGGACAAGAGGTTTAATATCTCTAGTCCTCCTAGTTTGAAGCTCCACCAATATCATGTGGATAGGTCCTTAGTATGCTTTAACATTTCTATTCCCCGAAAGCCGGGAAATTGGGAAGTGTCATGGAGTAATCAAACCATGACCTTTTCATACAGAGCCGACAGAATGCCCATAGACACAGAACTTATACGCCAGATAGCCGACCATGGAAGATTTTTCCGGTATAGGTACACTCTAGGAAGTAGGACCATGCGAGTTGGAGAAGTATCACCAGGATACTGTGCACATATCGTACAACCTGATACGTGTACTAGACAGATGGGAGAGTTAGGGTTAGGATTTTTCACATGGAAAATTTGTAACATGGTAATGTCATACTCCGTCCCATATGTTCTCCCCGATGATGCATATTTCATATGCGGGAGAAAGGCGTATAAGTGGCTTGCCCCAAACTCAGAGGGATTGTGTTACATTGGAAAAGTACTGCCTGAAGTAATGACTGTAACCCATAACAAAATGAAAGATATTCACCGCGGTGCCCAAGCTCCTTATACTCACACTCATGCTCCTTATACTCACACTCATTACGAGCACATCGTTAAACGGCACCTGATAGAAAGAACAGAGCATCCAGCCTCTGATCTGATCCATGAATCCACCGGGATTCAATTCCTACTCGCGTTAGATATCACTCGTACCGCCAGAGGAGTGATAAATTATAAATATATATCTGCGCTTGCAAATTTGTTAGACAATATCACCGAAATGTATGACGACACGTTCAGGTACACTGGGAAAGAGTTACAAGCCTACAAAACAGAACTGGTTCAGCATAGGATGATTCTCAATTACCTCACAGCTGTGACAGGTGGGTATTGTGTTACCCTAGCAACTCAATATGGAATAAAGTGCTGCACGTATATTACAAACAGCACCGAGGACCCGGCCGAGGTCATAGACCAAATGATGGATGACATTTTACAATTAAAATGGGAGTTTCGAGGTAAACACAATCTCACACTCGCTGCTGTGGGTAATGAGCTGACCAGTTGGGTGTCATGGTTGAACCCACGAAATTGGTTCTCTGGTTTAGGAGAATGGACCCAAGGTATTATAATAAATGTAGGAAAATTTCTCTTGTGTATTCTGGGAGTCGTCATATTGGTTGGCATGATATTTAGATGCGTTCGGACTTTAACGAAGTGTAAAGGTAGTACTAGAGTGATGAGTCTGAAGAGCGAGGACACTGTAATAACAACAACTAATTTGATTTATGACCCAACGATAGAGACAATGTTGTGATGAAAATGTGATTCCACGGTCCGTTTCTTTCACCCGTTTCTCCTTTGTCTTCCTCCAAGGTACAAAGACATCCGCTTGGAAGAAGAATTTGACAACCTCTTTTATACAGACCATTGATGGACTATGCCACAGACCCCCAATATCCCTAGTGACTTTAACTTTTACGATAGCCCAATACTTTAAAGACTGTAATTTTATGGACAATGGAACAACTTTTGCTCGCTATTTATAGCAAAAGCACCGAGAGACATCAGACAACATGTACATCAAGACAAGACATCAGACAAGACCTCAATCAGCGACTGTTTATTTAAACTCACATAGTTTACGACTGCATTTATAACAATTGTTTCTTATCTTCATTTCTACAACCTTCAGGTAATGACACACATAGTCGATAGGGAATATAGACACAGATATCAGCACTCACATATCCCCCCATTCATGTATCATCAACTAAATGTGCTCCCCCATTTGTTGCAACCAAAAGCCGAAAAGAGCTCGGTAAAGTTTGACAGTCCATCCACAGACCCTTAATACGGGATAAGAAGGATTCAAATGTATACTTCGCAATACCTCGAAGCTTGATTTAAAACACGTACGGCACGATGATACATGACCCCTCAAACATGGATTCATACACAAATGCTTCTATTATCTCACTAGGTCATACCTTTTTCCCACCTTCTCCTCTCCTCCCTTTACCCAATCATAAAAAGGTATGTACATGATGACATATATTTTTTTTTTTTTTTGAACTGTTTTAGGAGGTGGCAGTTATTGATGACTGCCAAAGGGTGGACTGTCAAAGTCGGAAAAATATCATGCTACACGTTGCCATATATTCACCCCATGCGCTTGCCCGCGGCACATGCACATTCTCTCCCGTGCGTGCGCATATTCGCAGTTGCGTGACGGCGCCTCCTCGGCCATGCGCTCGAGCGCGTGGTATGTGCATTTATGGTAGAGTTTGTGTGCGTGTAGCGGGCGACTCAATCGTTACATAGTAAATCCAAATAGGATGTTTTATAGGTAATGTTCCCCTTAATAATAACTGTAAGTTTGTTTATTGTAACTGGTCGCTGGACAGAGGAATTCCTCTTTGCATGATACGAAGGGTCAGACAGGGTTTGAGCAGTGGTGTTTGGTACCTAACTAAAGAACATTTTATTAGAAACAATCCGGTGCTGGTTAGGTAACGATTAATCGCTCCTGCGTATAGTTATGTCTATTAGTAGTTTCTGGACATTTACTATATTTGCGGTTCATTATCCATGCGGCGGGAATCCTGGGATTCCCTCCCACCTGAGCAGTTCGATATAGTCACAGCCCACCTGTTCAAACTAACCTATGACCTTTTGTTATAATGCGGGGAGACATTCCTGTGTCCAATGAACAATGAGATTATAGGTCCCTTTGTAGTGTACTGTACGCAGTGTATATAAGAACAGCCAGCCTGGCCAGCTCAGTCTCTCTCTCTCCACAACGGTTTTCATCATTGACTAACTAGAGAGCTGGTACCAGGACTGCGCAGCGATCATTCTCCAGTGTGTAAGTTCTTCTTTGTGACCAACTTGTTCTCTGTTTGTATTTTGCCACGTTCTCTCTTTTACTCTTTCTCATTGTATGTTATTGTTTGCGATTGTGACGCTATTGTATATTTATGTGTAGTTATTCTGCTTAGATATTGATGTTAGTCTGTAGTGTATGAACTGTTAACTGTTTTCCCCTTTTTACATAGCTAAATATTGTTAGTAAAGGTTTTGGAGCCTTAGCAAGGTATTGTGTGTTTATTACATTGCTGAGGGTAATCGGAGCGTCTCAATCGCTCAAGCAGCTTTTTGTATTAACAAGGTTAAGCAGCGTTATATCGCTACAGTATTTCAGTAGTAAGGTTTACAGTATAAACTCAATCTTTCAGTGTGTTGCATACAAGGTTTACAGAGTGTCATCCCGTGAGCGTCTGCGCCGCTCGTGTTCCCCTCGTGGTCACGAGCGTCCGCTACGCTAGTAGCGTAGCATTAAGGTAATCGGCCGCCCATAGTGTGCTCGACACCAAGCGTTAGCTGTGAGCGAGCGTGCCGCATGTGCGTCTTGACCACGGCTAAGCGTCTGCAACGCTAAGTGCGTACCCTTACGGTACCCCATACGCCAATTGCGTACTGAGTCTCTTACCCATATATAGTGTATGTTATAAGATAAATATTTAGCTTTATCACCTTGCTTCTGAAGTGTCTCTCAGGCCTGGTTGGTTTTAATTGATCATCAGGTGAGAAGCCGCCCAGTGACCTGAAGTGCCCTTGTTCCATTTCAGTATACTTGCATATCACCAGGCCATGGATTCTATGTGTCACTAGTGTGCTTAATTTCCTGTATAACCTATGATAGCATCAAGGCTCAAACCGAGGGCCCCGTGCCGGAACTAAAGAATTCCAGAACCATGACATATTGTATGTATATGTGTGTGTGTGTGTGTGTGTGTGTGTGTGTATGTGTGTATACAGTATTTTATTCCTGGGGGGCTGGGAGAGGGGTAATGAAAGTTATATTTTTCCTGTGGGGCCGGGTCATGATTTGTATCTTATAAAATTTCCATGAATCAACTCATTCCCGGATATCCCAGAAATCCCGGGGATTGAGATTTTTTCAATCCCGAATTTTAGGGAATGAAAACATGAGGAGGGATTGGCTTCCCTACTATTGACCAACCCATTGGGTGTTTTTTTCTGAGTTTAACAAATCCCAGACAGCATGGAAGTTACACCATCCCATTTCATAAATCTTTCTGAACTGTACAGAAGTGGTTCATGTCTATCCCATAGGGGAGAAGTTTAGGTCAGTGCCTACCCTGTAATAAAATAAAGGGAGAAAGTTGGTTTGCATCAATTCAGATTGTACTGTATAAAACACTGATTGAGAAGGGCCCTAGAGGCTTTAGGGGAGATGGTATATGTAATTTTGAAGCAGCTCCAAGGGATGGGAGAAGCTAGCCAAGTGCTAGGTTCAGTAGAGGATCTTACCACGGGCAAGCAGGACTTTTGCCCGGGGCGCCGCCTTCCGGAGGGCGCAGGGCGCCATCCGGAGGGCGCCGCACCAGGGCAAGATCCGCTGCTGCTGTGTGCCCCCCTGCTGCCGCTGGCCCCCCGCTGCCGCTGGGAAGGGAAACTAGACGCGTACGCGTCTAGTTTTCCTTCGTGGAGAGGTCCTTTACTGTGCGGTGCGCGATAACGTCATCGCGCACCGCACAGCAAAGGTCCTCTCCACGAAGGGAACTAGACGCTACGCGTCTAGTTTCCCTTCTTGGAGAGGACCTTTGCTGTGCGGTGTGCGATGACATCATCGCGCACCGCACATCATTTCAGTCTGTACAGGGGGCGTAAATGACCACGCCCCCTGTACAAAGCCACGCCCCCTAATGCCGCCCGGGCCGCCAGAAGCCCCGGAACCGGCCCTGGCTAGGTTGAGGAGCTGGATGAAGAGAAAATATAAAATGCTGGATCTAGGTTGTGAACCTCATACACAGGCAGCTTGCATCTGAGGTTTAAATAGGGAAGCCTCATATTAATAAGCCACTTCTGCCATGTCTGCGGAATCATGACTGTAAGAATAAAGCTACACAAATGCCCTAAACTGTAGGGAGAGGTGAATGGTGCGGGCGAAAATTAATCAGTATCAAATCACAAGAGATCAACATAGGGACAACATTCACCAGTGATTTGGTAAGCCTTTCATGATAGGCTATCTATGATGAGAATAAGGCTCCAGGAAATACTAATAAATGAAGCCCACCTGGGAATCTCTCCTGTAGAGATGAATGCCAGTGGCACTTATACATGTGTCTTATGTATTGCTAATGCTCTGTATTGAAATCTGTATTGGATAATATCTTAGAGCTTCTCATCCTTGAAGTACATTACTACCCTAGTCTTAACGGACCTGGGTGCAGTGTATTGTAAATGGTCGCTAAGTACTGGGAAGAAGGGGTTATATGGCCAGCAGCACGTAACCAGTAGTGCTGGTCAACTGGACGGGAGTGAAACAGTAAAAATTAATCAATCGGTTAACTTGGGGTTGGTATAGCGCCAATGTGTATCTAGGAGTTTTTGAGGCTCCTTCATTCTCAGTGATTGTGAGCCACTGACAGAATCACTTCCTTACAAGGACAGTGTTATTTTAAGTAGTGTCTAACACCCAACTGCTACAATCATGGCTGGGGGGGAGGCGCACACTGATTGGTGATACTCCATTATATGAGGTCTGACAATTAAGTTAGCAAATTCACCACCGTGCAATAGCAGATTTACCACTAGGCAAACAAAGCAGCCACAAGGGCCAGATGGAGTCAGGAGGTAATTTCTGATTTCCTCTGAAAATGTCAGAGTGCTGGGCTGTCTGAATAATCCCGGCAGGCTGTCAGTGACTATATAGCTGCCAGGTGCCAGTTGCCTGCACCTGCCTGTGCGCTGTGCCTACAGTGTGATTTAATTATACTAATACATCTACCATCCATCTGCTATTATTGGGCAAGGGGCAGATTGGGGAGCATACACTGACTGGAGGGCGGCACAATGAGCAGGGGCCTGTCTGCTACAACTGGTGGGGGGGGGCATACTGAGGATTGTTTGAAGAAGGGGGCTCCAATTCGGTGTCTTGCTTAGGGCCCCATGAGGTCTAAATCCGCCTCTGGTGACAAGGAAGAGTGTTCCTGCACTACTCCAGGCTTACTGAGCTAGGGAAGGGCATCGAAAATACATTTTTTGGAAAGATAAATATTCATGCACGATGCATCACAATGTTTGGATCGATCCTGGAGCCATGTAATAGGGTGTGAGAATCAGAAAGTGAGAGATTTTGCGAGAGTTCTGTTCTTTTAAAGTGGCAATAATTTACATGGAAGAACCTGGTTTTGCTATGTAAAAGATTGCCACTTTAAAAAAATGAGAAGAACTGTCACAAAACCTCTCACTTTCTGATTCTCACACACTATTACATTCCCCCCATGGTGTAGAAATAGGATCGATCCAAGAATCGTAATGGTGGTGCTGATGGCTAGTCATTGCTGGTTAACTAGGGGTGCAATCACCCCAGTCGGTGTGGGCATATAACCTGTGGTGCGGGCATATAAATGATTCAGTTTACTCAGAGGCGTCACCAGGTGTGGTGACACCCGGTGCGCACCCCTGATGTACTGCCGCGATCGCTGCAAAAAAGGGGGCGTGGTCTTACAGCTAGGGGGCGTGGCTTCGAGGGGAAACTGCTATCGTCACTCTGGGGGCGTGCCCAGCATCTCCAGAGATGCTGGGCTTCCCCCAGAGACGGTCTCAGTGTGCTGTCGGCTCCTCTGCTATGACAGGAGCCGGGTGCTGTAGCGGAATTTCACACTGCAGCACCTGGCTCCTGTCACTGCGGAGGAGCTGACATTTGGTGTCACCCCCTCCAGGTGTCACACCCGGGTGCGGGCCGCACCCCCCGCACCCACCTTGTGACGCCACTGAGTTTACTGACAGCCCAGTGGCTTTAAGCTGGCCATACACCTAAAGATTTATTATTGTCAGATCTGGCTTTGTTGGTATGAAAATCTGGTAATGGATAAGAGCAAATGATAATTGACCATTTTCTCCCAAACACTGGAAAACATCCAAAAATGGTCAATCAAACAAATTGGTTAAATCCATTTGATTTAACCAATTTGTCTGAACGACCATTTTTGTTAGTTTTATGGCCTTTAGAAGCAAATAGTGGCCAGCTTTTTATACCCAACACAAGGGAAACAAGACCTACCGAATCAGCCTATATAATAAAAAATGCCATAGGGGTATATTTACTAAAGGTCGATTTTTATCAATTTCAAATAGATAAAAATCAATCATTGCGGTGTTTCTGGAGCTAAAACACACATTTACTAACATTGAAAAATATTTAAAAAAATGTCTGTTAGTAAATGTGTGTTTTAGCCCCTGAAACACATCAATTAGATTGTTCCCCATCGATTTACAGTTGACCTTCAGAAAAAATACCCCCCCTAAAGCAGAGGCACCATATCAGTCAAGGTTTTAAGTATACAATGCTTGGCCACAGGTGACTTCATTAGTACCTCAGTCAATTTGATTTAACCATCTGTGTGGAGCCATGGATATCTTTAAAACACGGCACGGCAGGCCAATCTAGCACCAGCGATAGCGATGCGCGGGGCTGCGCATCGCTATCGCTGTAGAGGCTACACATGAGTGATCCATGCTTACAATCTAAGCAATCTAGTCAGATTGCTTAGATTTTAAGCATAGATCTCTCCGTGAGTACCCCCCTTAAATAAGTTTAGGCTTACCATACTATCAGTTTAAATCGGGACACTCAAGAATGACACAGGTTCAGTGGCTGGTTGACTTCAAGCTGAAATTCACAGATTTTAAGCAGCTAGAGAACCTGTGTAATTCATTAGAGATGAGCGGGTTCGGTTCCTCTGAATCCGAACCCGCCCGAACTTCAGGTTTTTTACACGGGTCCGAGCAGGCTCGGATCTTCCCGCCTTGCTCGGCTAACCCGAGCGCGCCCGAACGTCATCATCACGCTGTCGGATTCTCGCGAGGCTCGGATTCTATCGCGAGACTCGGATTCTATATAAGGAGCCGCGCGTCGCCGCCATTTTCACACGTGCATTGAGAGTCATAGGGAGAGGACGTGGCTGGCGTCCTCTCCGTTTAGAGAAGAGAGAGACACAGTATTTTGGGGAGCATTATTAGGAGGAGTACTACTATACTGTATACTACTATACTACTTGCTGAAGTGATATTTATAGATTAGATAGTGTGACTGTAAGTGTATCATCTGACTTGTGGGGGAGACACTGACAGTGGGGAGCAGTTAGAGTCTGAGAGCATGACTCAGGAGTACATATAACGTACAGTGCACACTTTTGCTGCCAGAGTCAGTGCCACACTGTCATTGTTGTGACCACACTGACCACCAGTATAATAATATATTTTGTGATTGTCTGCTTAGGCCTCGGAGTACTAGTTGCAAGTTGCAACGTGACCTGAAGTGACCACCAGTTTAATAATCAATCACCACCAGTTTAATATATATATATATATATATATATATATATACATACTGCAACAAAAGCTTGGCACTCTGGATAACGTGAACATAAATGTGGTGCCCTCCCCACATGCATAGATAGTCACAAGGTTCTTATAAATAAGAATTCAGGGCGGCACTCCAGTTTTTTCCATATAAATAAGTTTTTAGTGAAAATTCATATATAATGGTCGTCAACGTTTCAAGGCCTCCCGGCCTTTTCGTCAGGACGCAATAACAAAAAGTGCAATGTGGTGAATATACAGCATTGTGAACAGATGCATTGTTACATACCTTATATAAGATGCAGATAACCCACAGGTGTCGGCGTCCATCGTCCTCCCGTTCAGCCCGCCTGACGTCTTCCCGAATATGACGTCATCTGTGCGCCCGTCCGGCCGGTTACCAGGATCTCCATAGCAACCAGACGCGGCTCTCAGTGCCTCCCGGGAGTGCGGTGTGCGCCCCCCTGTGGTCACTGCAATAAAGTGAAGATTTACTTAAAAAGTAGGACATATACATATACAAGTCATATAAAAGTGATAAAATCCAAACAAAAATCAGTGCTAATACGTGAACAAATGAATATGTGAAATTACACACGTGTTGACATGTTGGTACATAATCCTAAACTAAAAACAAACAAGTTTAAAAACAATGTTAGAGATATATTCATTGTTATATTCATAGTCGTCTTCATAATTAATATATGATTTTCTGTATATTTATTATGCAAGCATGAACGTCCAAAAATCAAAAACATCTTTGCATGATCGTCCCTAAGGCTCTCTTCCTTACAATCTCCCTCCCAGGAAACTCTAGAACTACTTAGTTGGGGGATTTGCAGCCAGATTTACCTCTGCCGTTGTATTTTATAAGAATATACCCCAAGAGATCTTCTCATTAAGACCCCTAGGAGCTATAGTATCCAAAATGTGTATCCATTTGGATTCACATTGACTTAACCGTCTCTTCCTGTCGCCCCCTCTCACATCGAGGGGTACATGGTCGATGATCTTATACTTCAGAGAGGTCAGTGAGTGGTGCGCATTTTTAAAGTGGCGTGCCACCGGTTGGTCACAATCTTTGTTCTTCAATGCGGCCTTAATGGCCGATCGATGTAGGGCCATTCGTTCCCTGAAGGTCCGCGTTGTCTGTCCCACATAATAAAGCCCACAGGGGCATATTATGATGTATACTACATATTGGGTTGTACATGTCAATATGTGATTGATCTTATATTTATGCCCTGTGTGTGGGTGTTTAAAGTATGGCCCAGGTTCTAGATAATTGCATGTCGTGCATGATATGCACTTGTAGCACCCCATTTTCTTCTTCTGGACTAGGAAAGATGTTTTACCGGTGTTCGGAGTATATTCCACTCTGGATTTAACCAATATATCTCTTAGGTTCTTGCCTCTTTTATAGCAGGGCATCAATTGTTTACCCTTAAAAACAGGTAACTCGCTATCGCCACTCACTATCGGCCACAATGCTTTCATTGCCCGAGGCATCACTTGGCTGGCTAGGGTGTACTCCGATATCAATGGAATTTTATCCACTTTAGTCTTAGGGGTGTCAGGTTTCAAAAGTACCTCCCTAGGGGTGTCTAGCACCTTTCGTTTGGACTCCTCCAGAAGTGATCTTGGGTACCCTCTCTGTGCAAACTTATCCTGAACCAAATCTAGAACTGGTTCTAATGCACTGGTCTCACTTGTAATTCTGGCTGCTCTCAACATCTGTGTTCTGGGGAGGGCTTTTTTCAAGGGCGGTGGATGGCAACTGCTGTAATGTAGTAGCGTGTTCCGATCTGTATTTTTATGGAACAGCTCCGTGGTGACCCTACCATCTACAACCTTTACCTTCACATCTAAATAATTAATTACTTCACAACTGTATTGAAATGTAAATTTTACAGGGTGATCAAGAGCATTGATCTGTGAGATCAATAAGATCAATTCACTCTCCGATCCCGTCCAGATCATGAAGAGATCATCAATGTATCTCGTATACATCATGATCTTTTGATGGATATTCTGATCTAAAAAGAAAAAATTACACTCCTGTTCAAACATGAATACATTGGCGTACGATGGGGAAACGTTCGTCCCCATCGCACAGCCAGTGCACTGTAAATAAAATTTACCATTGTGGAGGAAAAAATTCTTTGTTAGTATAAACTCCAATAGCTGCAAAAATAGCGGGATGTCAAGGCCACTAAACTGATTAGAATATAAGAAGCTCCTCATACATTCTAAACCCATAGAATGAGGTATGATTGTATACAGATTCTTTACATCCAAGGTGCACAACAATGCTCCTTCTGGAATCTGCCCAACATTTTCAAGTTTCAACAAAAACTGTGTTGTATCTTTCAAAAAGGTCTCCTGTTTCATCACTAACGGCTGCAACAAAAAATCTAAAAATTGTGATATAGGCTGTAACAAGGACCCACGGGCAGATATGATAGGTCTGCCTGGGGGATTCTTTGCATCCTTGTGCACCTTGGGAATCGTATACAATATTGGAACCCTGGGATGAGCCTGAGATAAAGCTCCTAATAGTTTGTGATCTATCAATCCATCTTTACAAGCTGTGGATAGAATCTTGTCAAGGTCTTGTTTGAAGGTCTCCATCGGATTATAAGCCAATTTCCTGTAAGTGTGTCCATCCGCCAGTTGTTGATCAATATCCATTAAGGCCGCATTGGAGAACAAAGATTGTGACCAACCGGTGGCACGCCACTTTAAAAATGCGCACCACTCACTGACCTCTCTGAAGTATAAGATCATCGACCAAGTACCCCTCGATGTGAGAGGGGGCGACAGGAAGAGACGGTTAAGTCAATGTGAATCCAAATGGATACACATTTTGGATACTATAGCTCCTAGGGGTCTTAATGAGAAGATCTCTTGGGGTATATTCTTATAAAATACAACGGCAGAGGTAAATCTGGCTGCAAATCCCCCAACTAAGTAGTTCTAGAGTTTCCTGGGAGGGAGATTGTAAGGAAGAGAGCCTTAGGGACGATCATGCAAAGATGTTTTTGATTTTTTTGACGTTCATGCTTGCATAATAAATATACAGAAAATCATATATTAATTATGAAGACGACTATGAATATAACAATGAATATATCTCTAACATTGTTTTTAAACTTGTTTGTTTTTAGTTTAGGATTATGTACCAACATGTCAACACGTGTGTAATTTCACATATTCATTTGTTCACGTATTAGCACTGATTTTTGTTTGGATTTTATCACTTTTATATGACTTGTATATGTATATGTCCTACTTTTTAAGTAAATCTTCACTTTATTGCAGTGACCACAGGGGGGCGCACACCGCACTCCCGGGAGGCACTGAGAGCCGCGTCTGGTTGCTATGGAGATCCTGGTAACCGGCCGGACGGGCGCACAGATGACGTCATATTCGGGAAGACGTCAGGCGGGCTGAACGGGAGGACGATGGACGCCGACACCTGTGGGTTATCTGCATCTTATATAAGGTATGTAACAATGCATTATATTCACCACATTGCACTTATATTCACCACATTGCACTTTTTGTTATTGCGTCCTGACGAAAAGGCCGGGAGGCCTTGAAACGTTGACGACCATTATATATGAATTTTCACTAAAAACTTATTTATACGGAAAAAACTGGAGTGCCGCCCTGAATTCTTATTTATAAGAACCTTGTGACTATATATATATATATATATATATATATAATTGTATATAATATATATATATATATATATATAATATTGTATACCACCTACCCGTGGCTTTTTTTTTTTTTCATTCTTCTTTATACATACTACTATAGTAGCTTACTGTAGCAGTCTGTGGTGCTGTGCTGACCTGACAGTGTCCAGCAGGTCCGTCATCAGTCATTACATAATAAATATATATAGTACCTGTCCGGCTGCAGTACTAGTGATATTATATTGATTTCATCTCATTATCAATAATTTATCATCCAGTCTAGACTCTATATTAGCAGCAGACACAGTACGTTAGTCCACGGCTGTAGCTACCTCTGTGTCGGCACTCGGCAGTCCATCCATAATTGTATACCACCTACCCGTGTTTTTTTTTTTTTCTTTCTTCTTTGTACATACTACTATAGAGTATAGTAGCTTACTGTAGCAGTCTGCGGTGCTGCTGAGCTGACAATGTCCAGCAGGTCCGTCATCAGTCATCATTACCTAATAAATATATTATCTACCTGTCCGGCTGCAGTACTAGTGATATTATATATACATACATATATATATATTGATTTCATCTCATTATCAATCATCCAGTCTATATTAGCAGCAGACACAGTACGTTAGTCCACGGCTGTAGCTACCTCTGTGTCGGCACTCGGCAGTCCATCCATAATTGTATACCACCTACCCGTGTTTTTTTTTTTTTCTTTCTTCTTTGTACATACTACTATAGTATAGTAGCTTACTGTAGCAGTCTGCGGTGCTGCTGAGCTGACAGTGTCCAGCAGGTCCGTCATCAGTCATCATTACCTAATAAATATATTATCTACCTGTCCGGCTGCAGTACTAGTGATATTATATATACATACATATATATATATTGATTTCATCTCATTATCATCCAGTCTATATTAGCAGCAGACACAGTACGGTAGTCCACGGCTGTAGCTACCTCTGTGTCGGCACTCGGCAGTCCATCCATAATTGTATACCACCTACCCGTGGTTTTTTTTTTCTTTCTTCTTTGTACATACTACTATAGAGTATAGTAGCTTACTGTAGCAGTCTGCGGTGCTGCTGAGCTGACAGTGTCCAGCAGGTCCGTCATCAGTCATCATTACCTAATAAATATATTATCTACCTGTCCGGCTGCAGTACTAGTGATATTATATATACATACATATATATATTGATTTCATCTCATTATCAATCATCCAGTCTATATTAGCAGCAGACACAGTACGTTAGTCCACGGCTGTAGCTACCTCTGTGTCGGCACTCGGCAGTCCATCCATAATTGTATACCACCTACCCGTGGTTTTTTTTTTTTTCTTTCTTCTTTGTACATACTACTATAGTATAGTAGCTTACTGTAGCAGTCTGCGGTGCTGCTGAGCTGACAGTGTCCAGCAGGTCCGTCATCAGTCATCATTACCTAATAAATATATTATCTACCTGTCCGGCTGCAGTACTAGTGATATTATATATACATACATATATATATTGATTTCATATCATTATCATCCAGTCTATATTAGCAGCAGACACAGTACGTTAGTCCACGGCTGTAGCTACCTCTGTGTCGGCACTCGGCAGTCCATCCATAATTGTATACCACCTACCCGTGGTTTTTTTTTTTCTTTCTTCTTTGTACATACTACTATAGTATAGTAGCTTACTGTAGCAGTCTGCGGTGCTGCTGAGCTGACAGTGTCCAGCAGGTCCGTCATCAGTCATCATTACCTAATAAATATATTATCTACCTGTCCGGCTGCAGTACTAGTGATATTATATATACATACATATATATATTGATTTCATATCATTATCATCCAGTCTATATTAGCAGCAGACACAGTACGTTAGTCCACGGCTGTAGCTACCTCTGTGTCGGCACTCGGCAGTCCATCCATAATTGTATACCACCTACCCGTGGTTTTTTTTTTTTCTTTCTTCTTTGTACATACTACTATAGTATAGTAGCTTACTGTAGCAGTCTGCGGTGCTGCTGAGCTGACAGTGTCCAGCAGGTCCGTCATCAGTCATCATTACCTAATAAATATATTATCTACCTGTCCGGCTGCAGTACTAGTGATATTATATATACATACATATATATATTGATTTCATATCATTATCATCCAGTCTATATTAGCAGCAGACACAGTACGTTAGTCCACGGCTGTAGCTACCTCTGTGTCGGCACTCGGCAGTCCATCCATAATTGTATACCACCTACCCGTGGTTTTTTTTTTTTTTCTTCTTTGTACATACTACTATAGTATAGTAGCTTACTGTAGCAGTCTGCGGTGCTGCTGAGCTGACAGTGTCCAGCAGGTCCGTCATCAGTCATCATTACCTAATAAATATATTATCTACCTGTCCGGCTGCAGTACTAGTGATATTATATATACATACATATATATATTGATTTCATATCATTATCATCCAGTCTATATTAGCAGCAGACACAGTACGGTAGTCCACGGCTGTAGCTACCTCTGTGTCGGCACTCGGCAGTCCATCCATAATTGTATACCACCTACCCGTGGTTTTTTTTTTTCTTTCTTCTTTGTACATACTACTATAGTATAGTAGCTTACTGTAGCAGTCTGCGGTGCTGCTGAGCTGACAGTGTCCAGCAGGTCCGTCATCAGTCATCATTACCTAATAAATATATTATCTACCTGTCCGGCTGCAGTACTAGTGATATTATATATACATACATATATAATATTGATTTCATATCATTATCATCCAGTCTATATTAGCAGCAGACACAGTACGTTAGTCCACGGCTGTAGCTACCTCTGTGTCGGCACTCGGCAGTCCATCCATAAGTATACTAGTATCCATCCATCTCCATTGTTTACCTGAGGTGCCTTTTAGTTGTGCCTATTAAAATATGGAGAACAAAAATGTTGAGGTTCCAAAATTAGGGAAAGATCAAGATCCACTTCCACCTTGTGCTGAAGCTGCTGCCACTAGTCATGGCCGAGACGATGAAATGCCAGCAACGTCGTCTGCCAAGGCCGATGCCCAATGTCATAGTACAGAGCATGTCAAATCCAAAACACCAAATATCAGTAAAAAAAGGACTCCAAAACCTAAAATAAAATTGTCGGAGGAGAAGCGTAAACTTGCCAATATGCCATTTACCACACGGAGTGGCAAGGAACGGCTGAGGCCCTGGCCTATGTTCATGGCTAGTGGTTCAGCTTCACATGAGGATGGAAGCACTCAGCCTCTCGCTAGAAAAATGAAAAGACTCAAGCTGGCAAAAGCAGTAGCACCGCAAAGAACTGTGCGTTCTTCGAAATCCCAAATCCACAAGGAGAGTCCGACTCCAATTGTGTCGGTTGCGATGCCTGACCTTCCCAACACTGGACGTGAAGAGCATGCGCCTTCCACCATTTGCACGCCCCCTGCAAGTGCTGGAAGGAGCACCCGCAGTCCAGTTCCTGATAGTCAGATTGAAGATGTCAGTGTTGAAGTACACCAGGATGAGGAGGATATGGGTGTTGCTGGCGCTGGGGAGGAAATTGACCAGGAGGATTCTGATGGTGAGGTGGTTTGTTTAAGTCAGGCACCCGGGGAGACACCTGTTGTCCGTGGGAGGAATATGGCCACTGACATGCCTGGTGAAAATACCAAAAAAATCAGCTCTTCGGTGTGGAAGTATTTCAACAGAAATGCGGACAACAGGTGTCAAGCCGTGTGTTGCCTTTGTCAAGCTGTGATAAGTAGGGGTAAGGACGTTAACCACCTCGGAACATCCTCCCTTATACGTCACCTGCAGCGCATTCATAATAAGTCAGTGACAAGTTCAAAAACTTTGGGTGACAGCGGAAGCAGTCCACTGACCAGTAAATCCTTTCCTCTTGTAACCAAGCTCACGCAAACCACCCCACCAACTCCCTCAGTGTCAATTTCCTCCTTCCCCAGGAATGCCAATAGTCCTGCAGGCCATGTCACTGGCAATTCTGACGATTCCTCTCCTGCCTGGGATTCCTCCAATGCATCCTTGCGTGTAACGCCTACTGCTGCTGGCGCTGCTGCTGTTGTTGCTGCTGGGAGTCGATGGTCATCCCAGAGGGGAAGTCGTAAGACCACTTTTACTACTTCCACCAAGCAATTGACTGTCCAACAGTCCTTTGCGAGGAAGATGAAATATCACAGCAGTCATCCTACTGCAAAGCGGATAACTGAGGCCTTGGCATCCTGGGTGGTGAGAAACGTGGTTCCGGTATCCATCATTACTGCAGAGCCAACTAGAGACTTGTTGGAGGTACTGTGTCCCCGGTACCAAATACCATCTAGGTTCCATTTCTCTAGGCAGGCGATACCGAAAATGTACACAGACCTCAGAAAAAGAGTCACCAGTGTCCTAAAAAATGCAGCTGTACCCAATGTCCACTTAACCACGGACATGTGGACAAGTGGAGCAGGGCAGGGTCAGGACTATATGACTGTGACAGCCCACTGGGTAGATGTATGGACTCCCGCCGCAAGAACAGCAGCGGCGGCACCAGTAGCAGCATCTCGCAAATGCCAACTCTTTCCTAGGCAGGCTACGCTTTGTATCACCGGTTTCCAGAATACGCACACAGCTGAAAACCTCTTACGGCAACTGAGGAAGATCATCGCGGAATGGCTTACCCCAATTGGACTCTCCTGTGGATTTGTGGCATCGGACAACGCCAGCAATATTGTGTGTGCATTAAATATGGGCAAATTCCAGCACGTCCCATGTTTTGCACATACCTTGAATTTGGTGGTGCAGAATTATTTAAAAAACGACAGGGGCGTGCAAGAGATGCTGTCGGTGGCCAGAAGAATTGCGGGACACTTTCGGCGTACAGGCACCACGTACAGAAGACTGGAGCACCACCAAAAACTACTGAACCTGCCCTGCCATCATCTGAAGCAAGAAGTGGTAACGAGGTGGAATTCAACCCTCTATATGCTTCAGAGGTTGGAGGAGCAGCAAAAGGCCATTCAAGCCTATACAATTGAGCACGATATAGGAGGTGGAATACACCTGTCTCAAGCGCAGTGGAGAATGATTTCAACGTTGTGCAAGGTTCTGATGCCCTTTGAACTTGCCACACGTGAAGTCAGTTCAGACACTGCCAGCCTGAGTCAGGTCATTCCCCTCATCAGGCTTTTGCAGAAGAAGCTGGAGACATTGAAGGAGGAGCTAACACGGAGCGATTCCGCTAGGCATGTGGGACTTGTGGATGGAGCCCTTAATTCGCTTAACAAGGATTCACGGGTGGTCAATCTGTTGAAATCAGAGCACTACATTTTGGCCACCGTGCTCGATCCTAGATTTAAAGCCTACCTTGGATCTCTCTTTCCGGCAGACACAAGTCTGCTGGGGTTGAAAGACCTGCTGGTGAGAAAATTGTCAAGTCAAGCGGAACGCGACCTGTCAACATCTCCTCCTTCACATTCTCCCGCAACTGGGGGTG
Organism: Pseudophryne corroboree; assembly: GCF_028390025.1. Taxonomy (NCBI): domain Eukaryota; kingdom Metazoa; phylum Chordata; class Amphibia; order Anura; family Myobatrachidae; genus Pseudophryne; species Pseudophryne corroboree. Next base: position 516,153,945 of record NC_086444.1, on the reverse strand, counting down.
CGAGGAAAAGGCTCAGAATTGCGAGCCCACCCGCTGGCGGTGATGCAGGGCAGTCTGGAGCGACTGCTGATGCTGACATCTGGTCCGGACTGAAGGACCTGACAACGATTACGGACATGTCGTCTACTGTCACTGCATATGATTCTCTCAACATTGAAAGAATGGTGGAGGATTATATGAGTGACCGCATCCAAGTAGGCACGTCACACAGTCCGTACTTATACTGGCAGGAAAAAGAGGCAATTTGGAGGCCCTTGCACAAACTGGCTTTATTCTACCTAAGTTGTCCTCCCACAAGTGTGTACTCCGAAAGAGTGTTTAGTGCCGCCGCTCACCTTGTCAGCAATCGGCGTACGAGGTTACATCCAGAAAATGTGGAGAAGATGATGTTCATTAAAATGAATTATAATCAATTCCTCCGTGGAGACATTGACCAGCAGCAATTGCCTCCACAAAGTACACAGGGAGCTGAGATGGTGGATTCCAGTGGGGACGAATTGATAATCTGTGAGGAGGGGGATGTACACGGTGATATATCGGAGGATGATGATGAGGTGGACATCTTGCCTCTGTAGAGCCAGTTTGTGCAAGGAGAGATTAATTGCTTTTTTTTTGGTGGGGGTCCAAACCAACCCGTCATTTCAGTCACAGTCGTGTGGCAGACCCTGTCACTGAAATGATGGGTTGGTTAAAGTGTGCATGTCCTGTTTATACAACATAAGGGTGGGTGGGAGGGCCCAAGGACAATTCCATCTTGCACCTCTTTTTTCTTTAATTTTTCTTTGCGTCATGTGCTGTTTGTGGAATGTTTTTTGGAAGGGCCATCCTGCGTGACACTGCAGTGCCACTCCTAGATGGGCCCGGTGTTTGTGTCGGCCACTAGGGTCGCTTATCTTACTCACACAGCTACCTCATTGCGCCTCTTTTTTTCTTTGCGTCATGTGCTGTTTGGGGAGGGTTTTTTGGAAGGGACATCCTGCGTGACACTGCAGTGCCACTCCTAGATGGGCCCGGTGTTTGTGTCGGCCACTAGGGTCGCTTATCTTACTCACACAGCTACCTCATTGCGCCTCTTTTTTTCTTTGCGTCATGTGCTGTTTGGGGAGGGTTTTTTGGAAGGGACATCCTGCGTGACACTGCAGTGCCACTCCTAGATGGGCCCGGTGTTTGTGTCGGCCACTAGGGTCGCTTATCTTACTCACACAGCTACCTCATTGCGCCTCTTTTTTTCTTTGCGTCATGTGCTGTTTGGGGAGGGTTTTTTGGAAGGGCCATCCTGCGTGACACTGCAGTGCCACTCCTAGATGGGCCCGGTGTTTGTGTCGGCCACTAGGGTCGCTTATCTTACTCACACAGCTACCTCATTGCGCCTCTTTTTTTCTTTGCGTCATGTGCTGTTTGGGGAGGGTTTTTTGGAAGGGCCATCCTGCGTGACACTGCAGTGCCACTCCTAGATGGGCCCGGTGTTTGTGTCGGCCACTAGGGTCGCTTATCTTACTCACACAGCTACCTCATTGCGCCTCTTTTTTTCTTTGCGTCATGTGCTGTTTGGGGAGGGTTTTTTGGAAGGGACATCCTGCGTGACACTGCAGTGCCACTCCTAGATGGGCCCGGTGTTTGTGTCGGCCACTAGGGTCGCTTAGCTTAGTCATCCAGCGACCTAGGTGCAAATTTTAGGACTAAAAATAATATTGTGAGGTGTGAGGTATTCAGAATAGACTGAAAATGAGTGTAAATTATGGTTTTTGAGGTTAATAATACTTTGGGATCAAAATGACCCCCAAATTCTATGATTTAAGCTGTTTTTTAGTGTTTTTTAAAAAAAAACACCCGAATCCAAAACACACCCGAATCCGACAAAAAAAATTCGGTGAGGTTTTGCCAAAACGCGGTCGAACCCAAAACACGGCCGCGGAACCGAACCCAAAACCAAAACTCGAAAAATTTCCGGCGCTCATCTCTATAATTCATCAGTACTGTCTTGGTTTAAAGGGTTAATATGCTAAGCCTAATTAATCTACCAGTATATTTTTGGACTTTGGGAAGAAGCTGGAGCACCAATAGAAAATCCATGCAAACCCAAGGAGAATATACAATCACCACACAAATGGTGCCCTGGTCAAAATGGAACCTATGGCTTTAGCACTGTGAAGCAGTAATGTTAACCATAGTGCCATCTTGCTGCCCATGTAAGGTATATATGCTAACCTTCATCGGGGCAGATTCAGAGACGGATGCTGGATGGATTTGGTCGCAGCTGCCTGATGTTTTTCTTTTAACTACATGTGCCGTGATACTGCTGCAGCTCCGGACGCAGTATAGGAGAAGACATTGCCTGACCGTTGCACAACACAGTGGTGTGTTGCCTCCGTGCCAAACAGCAGAAGTCAGGGGCAGCCCCCCTCTCTCTCCAGGCCTGGGACTCCAGTCTCGGTATCCCCACCTATGGTGGCCAGTGGCATGCGGTGAGGTCAGTGGCTGGTGAGGCACTACCATAATGTCCGCCGAATCCTGGCCATGACCCCTACCGCCGACGAGCCAATGCCCGCTACTGCCTCTGAGCAGATGCCTGCTGCCACCGCCAATGGCTTACAAACTCAGCCACCATCAACTGACCCAGCCCTCTGCCACTAATTTGCATCTCAGTCCGATGCCGCCAATGCCCGCTGCCTGCCTGCTCATCATAAAAAAAATTTAATTAGTGTTTGGGACTGGGAAGGGAGTGGGAGGAGGACATGAATGCAGTTTTGTTGTCCAGGGCTTCCAGTAACTTGATGTAAAAAAAATGCGTTAGGTCCCCCCTCCTAAGTATAACCAGCCTCGGGCTCTTTGAGCCAGTCCTGGTTGTTTAAATACTGGGGGAAAAATTGGACAGGGGTTCCCCGTATTTAGACAACCAGCACCGGACTCTTAGTCCGGTCCTGGTTCCAAAAATACAGGGGACAAAAGATGTAGGGGTCCCCCGTATTTTTAAAACCAGCACCGGGCTCCACTAGCCAGGGACATAATGCCACAGCCGGGGGACACATTTATGTAGGTCCCTGCGGCCGTGGCATTACCCCCAAACTAGTCACCTCTAGCCGGGGTTCCCTGGAGGAGTGGGGACCCCTTAAATCAAGGGGGTCCTCCCTTCCAGGCACCCAAGGGCCAGGGGTGAAGCCCGAGGCTGTCCCCAGCACCCCTGGGCGGTGGGTGCCGGGCTGATAGCCATGTGTGTAAAAAAAGAATATTGTTTTTTGTTGTGGAACTACAAGGGCCAGCAAGCCTCCCCCGCTTGCTGGTACTTGGAGAACCTCAAGTACCAGCATGCGGGGAAATAAAGGGTCCGCTGGTACCTGTAGTTCTACAACAACAAAAATACCCAAATAAAAACACAACACACACACCGTGACAGTAAAATTTTATTATAACACACGTACACACTCACACATACTTACCTACATCCCACGCCGGTCACATCCACTTGTCCATGTAGAATCCAATAGGGTAGGGGTAGCTGTAAAAATGAGAGAGATTACTTACCTACATCCCACGCCAATCACGTCCACTTGTCCAGTAGAATCCATTACCTGGAAAATAAGTTACACATAAAAATTTCAACCCACAGGAGGGGGGAAAAGGAGAGAGAGAGATAGAGAGAGAACAAAGTATGGCAGACAGCTTCCCCTTTTTACACATTACGGCAGACAGCGCGCCCTTTTATACACATTACGGCAGACAGCGTCCCCTTTTTACACATAACGGCAGACAGCGTGCCCTTTTTACACATTACAGCAGACAGCGCGCCCTCTTATACACATTACGGCAGATAGCGTCCCCTTTTTACACATAACGGCAGACAGCGTGCCCTTTTTACACATTACGGCAGACAGCGCGCCCTTTTTTACACATTACGGCAGACAGCGCGCCCTTTTTTACACATTACAGCAGACAGCGCCCCCCTTTTTACACATTACGGCAGACAGCACCCCCCCTTTTTACACATTACGGTAGACAGCGTCCCCTTTTTACACATTACGGCAGACAGCGCGCCCTTTTCTACACATTACGGCAGACAGCGCCCTCTTTTTACACATTATGGCAAACAGCGTCCACTTTTTACACATTACGGCAGCCAGTCCCCCTTTTTACACATTACAGCAGACAGTCCCCCTTTTTACACATTGAGAGAGAGAGAGAGGGGGAAAAAAACCTGCCTGCTGCTGTGTGCGGACAGAGCCGCCGGAGAAGGACAGGGGAGAGACGCACAAGTCAGCAGGAGGGGAGGACGGAGCCGCCGGACACTTCCAGCTGAGAGCCCCCCAGAGGTGAGAGACGTCTGGTGCCTGTGAGCGGGAGGGGAGGGACGGAGCCGGCGGACACTTCCAGGTGGTGAGAGCCGCCCAGAGGAGAGAGACGTCTGGTGCCTGTGAGCGGGAGGGGGGGAGGACGGAGCCGGCGGAGCATGACAGGGGAGAGCAGCAGTCCCCGCAGACCCACCGCTGCTCCCGTCCCAACTTCCGCCTCCCGCTGCGTCTGGGTGATTGGACAAGCGGATCCAGCAGTGGATCCGCAGTCCAATCACAGCTGCCTCGCTGACACGGGGGTGGTGTCCCTGTCAGCGAGGCACTTTTTTCAGTGCCGCTTTCCCACTGTTTTTCAATGGGCTTTTAAAGCCCAGTGCTAGGCTCCGCCCCCCGCTCTCTCCCCGTTCCTGTTATGTATGGGAGGCACTGCTATCAGTGCCTCCAAAAGTCATTTTACACAAAAAAAAAATATGGCATTGCATCAAGAAGATACTTATGACATTAATATGTGTCATAAGTATCTTCTATGTATTATTTTACTAATTAATCACAGGGGAGGCACTGCCTCCCCTGCCTCCCCTGACTGCACGTCCCTGCTTTTTACACATTGAGAGAGAGAGAGGGGAAAAAAAACAAACCTGCCTGCTACTGTGTGCGGACAGAGCCGCCGGAGAAGGACAGGGTAGAGCCGCACAAGTCAGCGGGAGGGGAGGACGGAGCCGCCGGACACTTCCAGCTGAGAGCCACCCAGAGGAGAGAGACGTCTGGTGCCTGTGAGCGGGAGGGGGGGGACGGAGCCAGCGGTCACTTCCAGGTGGTGAGAGCCGCCCAGAGGAGACAGACGTCTGGTGCCTGTGAGCGGGGGGGGGGGGGGGGGGGGACGGAGCCGGCGGAGCATGACAGGGGAGAGCAGCAGTCACCGCAGACCCACCGCTGCTCCCGTCCCAACTTCCGCCTCCCGCTGCGTCTGGGTGATTGGACAAGCGGATCCAGCAGTGGATCCGCAGTCCAATCACAGCTGCCTCGCTGACACGGGGGTGGTGTCCCTGTCAACGAGGCACTTTTTTCAGTGCCGCTTTCCCACTGTTTTTCAATGGGCTTTTAAAGCCCAGTGCTAGGCTCCGCCCCCCGCTCTCTCCCCGTTCCTGTTATGTATGGGAGGCACTGCTATCAGTGCCTCCCAAAGTCATTTTACACAATAAAAAATATGGCATTGCATCAAGAAGATACTTATGACATTAATATGTGTCATAAGTATCTTCTATGTATTATTTTACTAATTAATCACAGGGGAGGCACGGCCTCCCCTGACTGCACGTCCCTGATGGTGGCCCTGCACAGAACAACCTGGTAAACCCGTGCTCCAACTTTCATTTATATTAAAATAACATACTGCTACTTGACTATGCTTAATTCTGAGTCATGAAACAGAATTAGGGGTCACTAAGAACATAAAATAAGTAAACATATGTAATTCAATTTCAGAACCAAAAAATAGGTGTAATAATATTGATACACTTGGGCTAGGGGACTCAGTGCTACACTCTAGGGGACTGGACTGTATGTTTTAAAGTTGCACCAGACCTGTGGGCACTACCCTGTACCCACTAAATATCAAATAATTGAAAGGTGGGGGATGGTCTCATTCTCCAGGTGACGTGCTTCTCAATGGATCCCAGTGAGGCGTATGTTGGTGGTAATAAAGGTTTTATTACGCTCAAAATTGGAGTCACAGAGCTCCTAGCTTGTTCAAACAAAAATCAGCAGTATATACAATATAGAAAACACAGTAATGGCGACAGTGTTTCACACTATTAGATGGTGATACAAGCAAGGTGGTATAATATTGTTGTATACAAAAGTCTAATGCAAGCTGCGCTCTGGCAGGTCAGTGTCCCGAGGCCACCAGATGCACAATCTTACCCAAGTTCAAATCCTCATTTTTGAACCAGTTGCGGGTGGAGGGTTTGGTTTATGCTGCTCAGTTGGTGATCGATGGTATGCCACTGTTCCAGTGGTTTTCCCCCCACCAGGTGCTGCAGGGTTTAGTGGGTCTTAGGTCGCAGCTTGCATTAGACATTTGTATACAGCGATATTATACCACATTGCTTGTATCTAGGGAGTCCAATCCCGGACCATTTTTTCAATCCTGGGTATCGGGATTGAAAAATGGGAAATCCCGGGATTTCCTTTTAACTATGTGGCTGCCCCCTCGCCCCGCACGTATAACTCACCATATACCGGGGGCGAGCGGGTGGGGAACATCCTCCGCTCTCTCCTGGCGGCTCCCAGCGACGTGTGATGGCGCAGCATGACCTCTCACGCTGCGCTGGGGAGCTGGAAGAAGGAAGCCGGGCAGCATCTGAGCATCCTATGGACGCTCAATGCTGATCCCTCAATCCCCGGGATTGGCCCTAAATCCCGGGATCCCGCCAATCCCGATATTGGCCACCATACTTGTACCACTATCTAATAGGGTGAAACACTGTCACCATGACTGTGTTATCTACAGTATATTGTATATACTGCTAATTTTTGTTTGAACAAGGTAGGAGCACTGTGACTCCAATTTTAATCGTAATAAACCTTTATTATCACCAACATACGCCTCACTGGTATCCATTGAGACGCACATCACCTATCGCATGAGACCATCCCTCACCTTTTTATGGTGAAATAATATGAAATTGTCGCAACTCACTGATGGATATCGTGGATGCTGAGCCGTACTTTGGGATTGGAGGATACCCAGAATAGAGGCACAGAGGCTAATGTGTCAGTGGTTTTTACCAGGGACCCCCGCAAGGAGGTTTAAGCTTTGCTGCACCTGACACACAGGTTACCCTCTGTCTGGGTTCCCAAGTATGGGGCTGGTATACTTTGAAGCTGGAACTGCTATAGACCATTAGGCATGCAGAACGTACTCATCGGACCAGGTCAGGACCGGATAGGAAACGTGTACATGTGATGCTGGAGTATGGTATGGGAGCCTATACTTTGACACTGGGTAGTGTCCAGATTTCCTTTTATAGGGTCGCAGATGAGAAGAACCTGATGCTAATCCAATTAGCCGCGATGATATCGCGGGTGTGAATCATCGCGGCACTGGCCGCACTTTATAATGACCTGCACTTGCTCAAAAGTGCTTGCTGCCCGATAGGGTAGCAAGCTATTTTGAGCGAATTCAAGCAGAATCCAGGCTGCGAAGGGTGCAAGATCAAGTTCCGTTGGCAGCATTTAAACATTGCGGCAATGGGACTTTGCACCCTTTGCAGCTAATTGGATTGACCCCCATGGGGCTCTATGCAGCTAATTGGATTGACCCCCATGGGGCTCTATGCATATACACTGATCAACCATAACATTAACAGAACTGACAGGTGAAGTGAATAATATTGATTATATCATTACAATGGCACCTGTCAAGGGGTGGGATATATTAGGCAGCAAGTGAATACTCAATTCTTGCATTTTACGTGTTGGAAGCAGGAGAAATAGGCAAGCATAAGGATCTCAGCAACTCTGACATGAGACAAATTGTGTTAGCTAGATGGCTGGGTCAGAGCTTATCCAAAATAGCAGGTCTTGTGTGGTGTTCCTAGTATGTAGTGGTTAGTACCTTCCAACTAATGAACTGGTAACAGGGTCACGGGCACTCAAGGCTCATTGATGCACATGGGGAGCGAAGGCTAGGCGATCTGCTCCGACCTCACAGAAGAGCTGCTGTAGCACAAACTACTGAAAAAGTTAATTCTGGCTGTGTGTCTTGATAGAAAGTGACAGTGTGTGTCTTGATAGAAAGACACACACTGCATCGCTGCATAGCTGCAGACCATGTAGAGTGCCAGTGCTGATCCCTGTCCACTGCCAAAAGCACCTATAATGGCCACATGAGCTACAGAATTAGATCATGGAGCAATGGAAGAAGGTGGCATGGTCTGATAAATTAAGTTTTCTTTTACATCTTGTAGATAGCCAGCTGCATGACTCATTTACCTGGTTAAGGGATGGCACCAGGATGCACTATGGGAAGAAGGCAAGCCGGTGGAGACTGCGTGACATTCTGGGCAATGTTCTTCTGGTAAACCTTGGGTCCTGGCATTTATGTGGAAAACTTTGACCACCTACTTAAACATTGCTGCAGATCAAGTACACTTCTTCATGGCAATGGTATTTCCTGATCCACTTTCAGCAGGTTAACGCGCCCTGACACTCTGCAAAGATTGGTCAGGAATGGTTTGAGACACATGAAAAAGAGTTCAAAGTGTTGACTTGGCCTCCATATTCTGTATCTGTGGAATGTGTTGGAAAAACAAGTCTGAGCCATGGACAACTTACAGGACCTAAAGGATCTGCTGCTAACATGCTGGTGCCAGATATCATAGGACACCTTCAGAGGTCTTGTGAAGTCCACGCCTCAATGAGTCAGTTTTTTTTTGTGGCACAAGGGGGAACTACACAATATTAGGTAGGAGGTTCTAATGTTATGGTTGATCCGAATAAATACATATGGGCCAGGAGTACATGGGAGGATAAACCACAACCATCCCCCTCACCCCGAGATGCCACCTTCACAGTGATGTATTGATCAAGTGGCTCCATAGTAATGTATTGAACAAGGAATGTAGCCGTGTCCTTTCCAGCAGCCACTTACCCCCTACACCCCCCTTCCCAAAGTAAAGTGCATCCGGAAAGTATTCACAGCGCTTCACTTTTTCCACATTTCGTTATGTTACAAAATTATTCCAAACTGGAATAAATTCATTTTTCCCCTCAAAATTCTACACACAATACCCCATAATGACAATGTGAAAAAAGTGTTTTTGAGATTTTTGCTAATTTATTAAAAATAAAAAAACTACAAAAGTATTCACAGCCTTTGCTCAATACTTTGTTTACGCACCTTTGGCAGCAATTACAGCCTCAAGTGTTTTTGAATATGATGCCACAAGCTTGGCACACCTACCTTTGGGCAGTTTCGCCCATTCCTCTTTGCAGCACCTATCAAGCTTCATCAGGTTGGATGGGAAGCGTCGGTGCACAGCCATTTTCAGATCTCTCCAGAGATGTTCAATCGGTTTCAAGTTTGGGCTCTAGCTGGGCCACTCAAGGACATTCACAGAGTTGCCCTGAAGCCACTCCTTTGATATCTTGGCTATGTGCTTAGGGTCGTTGTCCTGCTGAAAGATGAACCGTCGCCCCAGTCTGAGGTCAAGAGCGCTCTGGAGCAGTTTTTCATCCAGGAAGTCTTTGTACATTGCTGCATTCATCTTTCCCTCTATCCTTACTAGTCTCCCAGTTCCTGCCACTGAAAAACATCCCCACAGCATGATGCTGCCACCACCATGCTTCACTGTAGGGATGGTATTGGCCTGGTGATGAGCGGTGCCTGGTTTCCTCCAAACATGGCACCTGGCATTCAAACCAGAAAATTTTGTTTCTCATGGTCTGAGAGTCCTTCAGGTGTATTTTGGGAAACTCCAGGCAGGCTGGCATGTGCTTTTTACTAAGGAGTGGCTTCCGTCTGGCCACTCTACCATACAGGCCTGATTGGTGGATTGCTGCAGAGATGGTTGTCCTTCTAGAAGGTTCTCCTCTCTTAACAGATGAATGCTGTAGCTCTGACAGAGTGACCATCGGGTTCTTGGTCACCTCCCTGACTAGGGCCCTTCTCCCCTGATCGCTCAGTTTAGATGGCCGGCCAGCTCTAGGAAGAGTCCTGGTGGTTCCGAACTTCTTCTATTTATGGATGATTGAGGCCACTGTGCTCATTGGGACCTTCAAAGCAGCAGATATTTTTCTGTACCCCTCTCCAGATTTTTGGCTCGAGACAATCCTGTCTCGGAGGTTTACAGACACTTCCTTTGACTTCATGCTTGGTTTGTGCTCAGACATGTGGGACATTATATAAATTGGTGTGTGCCTTTCCAAATCATGTCCAATCAACTGAATTTACCACAGGTGGACACCAATTAAGCTGTAGGAACATCTCAAGGATGATCAGTGGAAACAGGATGCACCTGAGCTCAATTTTGAACTTCATGGTGAAGGCTGTGAATACTTACAGTATGTACATGTGATTTCTTATTTTTTTATTTTTAATAAATTTGCACAAAAAAAAACAAAACTTTTTTCACGTTGTCATTATGGGGTATTTGTGTGTAGAATTTTGAGGGAAAAAAATGTATTTATTCCATTTTGGAATAAGGCTGTAACATAAAGTGTGGAAAAATTGAAGTGCTGTGAATACTTTCCGCATGCACTGTATTTCCACACTCTGGACCAGGCATGTCAAACTCAAAATGCTATCTGGGTCGAATAATCAAGGTCTAAAGGGCCCTACACACTCGGCGATGCGCCGCCGAGGTGCCCGACGGCCGATACGGCCGACGAGCAACCCGGCGGCGGGGGGGCAGTGACGGGGGGAGTGAAGTTTCTTCACTCCCCCCGTCACCCGGCTGCATTGAAGTGCAGGCAAATATGGACGAGATCGTCCATATTGGCCTGCATGCACAGCCGACGGGAGATCAGCGATGAACGAGCGCGGGGCAGCGCATCGTTCATCGCTGGAGTCTCCACACTGAAAGATATGAACGAGTTCTCGTTCATTTATGAACGAGATCGTTCATATCTTTCAGAATATCGGCATGTGTGTAGGGCCTATAAGTCTTGTGTGGGCTGCAACAAAAAAAAAAAAAGTCTTATATGCAATTTTGAAAGGTTTATTAGAAAAACCAGCAATGAAGTATAATTCAAAATATGTCAAGTATCAGGAAGAAAACAACTTTAATAGTGGAAGCTGTGTTATTCTCCTTCATATATCACTGTGTGGTCCCCTCTCCTCTATAACACATATCAGTGTAAGCCAGGGACGTGCAGTCAGGGGAGGCAGGGGAGGCAGTGCCTCCCCTGTCATAAATGATTAAAATAATAGAAAGAATATACTTATGACACATATGATGTGTCATAAGTATGTGCTCAGACTTTATATTATTTTAATCATCTTTTTATATTTAAAAAAAAAACGGTTTTACTTATTTACTTATGAATCGGAGGCACCGCTTTCGGTGCCTCCCGCTGGCTATATGAGAGGGCCGGAAGCGGGGGGCGGGGCCAGACATCGGGCAGTAAAAGCCCATTACAAAAAACCCTGCAAGCGGCACCTCTAGGAGTGCCGCTGTGACAAGAGGCGTGCTGTCAGATATGAGAGCACGCCCCTGTCACTGAATGATTGGGCAGTGGCAGCAGGGGTGGATTGTACTGTCAGAATAGCAATCCACCCCCCTTCCCGGGCTGACTGCCGCAAACAATGTCCACCCCCCTCCCGAGCTTACACCAAGGGGTGCCGATTGTGACCCCTCCGCCGCCCCCCGAAGTTTACCGGAGACGGAGGACTTCAAGGCAGCAGGGCAGGCTCCGTCTGTAATGTGCAGCTGCAGCACAGCATCATTACACTTATGTGGAGGCTGGGCTGACTGAACTGTAGGGGGAGCTGCAGAGTCACTTCACCCGGCCAGCTCCTCTCAGGCAGTTCCCATGGGCCTTTGAGAGTTCAGAGGTCGGGTGAAGAAGTGACTCTGCAGCAGGTCCGTGACTGGTATGCTGGAGGGGGCTGGCTGGCTGATCGGGTAAGTAGTCTCTGTCTTCTCTCCTCATGCCTGAATTTCTCTCTCTCCATCTGTGTAGCTGTCTCTCTCTGTGTCCCTCTCTCTGAGTCCCTTCCCAAACCAGTCTCCCTCCCCATATCACTCTCTTCATGTCTGTCTCTCTCTGCATGTCTGTCTCTCCCTGTTTCTGTCTCTCCTGGTGTCAGTCTCTCCATGCCTCTCTCCCTCCATATGTCAGTCTCTATCTCTCTCTATCTCTCTCTCTCCCCTACCAAAAATGATGAAAGTGCACACAATAGAATAAATGGATTAAGCCTTCAGGGGTCCTGGGGCACTGAAAACAGGGGGGCCCCCTTCCCTGATGTCAGGAGTTAATAACCTTCTCTCACCCCCAGCTCATAAAATATGTTTAATGATTCCCCTTCAGAGTCCCGCTCCTCAGTGCCTTCTTGGAGGATGTCTCCACCCCCAGTTGTCTTTTGTGCAGCGCGTCTACTCGACACGAACGTGCAGACGGAGGGGAGACGATCAAGCCTGTGGGCACAGACTCAGGGGCAGGGCTGTTACAAGACATACCCAGTGCGAACAGTAACCCCCCCTTAAATAACTGAAAAATGTAGTATACCAATAAAGAGGTGTGGTCCAACTGCAAAGAACGTAGCCACACACAGCCACATCCACATATGCACACACACGCAAATGCACACAGCCACGTTTACATATGCACACACACGCAAATGCACACAGCTACATTCACATATGCACACACACGCAAATGCACACAGCTACATTCACATATGCACACACACGCAAATGCACACAGCTACATTCACATATGCACACACACGCAAATGCACACATCCACATTCACATATGCACACACACGCAAATGCACACAGCTACATTCACATATGCACACACACGCAAATGCTCACAGCTACATTCACATATGCACACACGCAAATGCACACAGCCACATTCACATATGCACACACACGCAAATGCACACAGCTACATTCACATATGTACATACAAGCAAATGCACACATCCACATTCACATATGCACACACACGCAAATGCTCACAGCTACATTCACATATGCACACACGCAAATGCACACAGCTACATTCACATATGCACACACACGCAAATGCACACAGCCACATTCACATATGCACACACACGCAAATGCACACAGCTACATTCACTCACATATGTACACACAAGCAAATGCACACATCCACATTCACAAATGCACACATCCACATTCACATATGCACACACACGCAAATGCACACAGCTACATTCACATATGCGCACACACGCAAATGCACACAGCTACATTCACATATGTACACACACGCAAATGCACACATCCACATTCACATATGCACACACACGCAAATGCACACAGCTACATTCACATATGCGCACACACGCAAATGCACACAGCTACATTCACATATGCACACACGCAAATGCACACAGCTACATTCACATATGCACACACACGCAAATGCACACATCCACATTCACATATGCACACACACGCAAATGCACACATCCACATTCACATATGCACACACACGCAAATGCACACAGCTACATTCACATATGCACACACACGCAAATGCACACAGCCACATTCACATATGCACACAGCCACATTGGCACATTGAAGCCAGTGTCCCAAACACTAAACAATGCACTTGTTAGTGTCTGAGCTGGGTGTGTGCAGTACAGCCTGTGCCCAGCACTCTCCCCCATCAGTCCACTCTAATCTAACCTGCTGTTGCTCCTCAGAGTCCCTCACCTAACACCACGAGCTGGAGCTGATGCTTCGACTGGAGTTTGGGACAGAGTCAGATCGCTGGGGCAGTGAGGAGGCGGGCGCACTTTTGTCAATCCTCGCCTCCTCCTCCACTCTAATGAATCCTGTGTACTGGGACAGGGGCTTAGACACCGGCCAAGGCACGCAGCCTTGCAAGGGACTGTATTGCTGCTGCTGGCAGCGGGCATCCCGGGCGTTTCCACGTGTCACCCGCCCTCCAGTAGAAACATCAAGGGTGTAGCCGTAGGGGATTATTCTATTACTCTTCAGGCTCCGACACGGGTACAGCTCTCCCAGCAGCTGCCGCTGCTGCTGGGAGTGCTGCTGCTGGCGGTGGAGCCTGTAGAATTGTCAATGGACAGCAGCTTAGACCTGGAGGGCCCAGGGTACTTACCCCCTGGGTCCCCTCTTAATCCGGCACTGGAATAACATATAATAATATAAAAGTTGGCATGGTTAATATATTAAAACACTTTAATTTGGCAAATATCTCATGTATATCACAGAAATAGTAAAGTGACAATCAGCTTGCAATCTGAGCTAAAATCACATATGTTTAAAAAGTACATGAAGTAATATGTTACAGTTTATGCCCCTGTTCCAATAATACAGAATACATTTCCGTATATCTGTTCCTAGTATAGTCCCTGGGGGGGTGATAGGAAGTCTATTGATGAGCACAAAATCAGCAGCATTGAATAGTTACCGCAGCTGATGGTAGGGTCACAATCCTACACCAGGTAGAAGTAGTCATTCAAATGCATTGGGTATGGTTGACTGGCGGCCGGGATCCTGGCAGTCAGCATACCGACGTCGGGATCCCGGCCGCCAGAATGCGACCTTGTCCATTGTGACCCTACCATCAGCTGCGGTAACTATTCACTGCTGTTGATTTTGTGCTCATCAATGCTAATTGCAAGCTTATTGTCACTTTACTATTTATGTGATATACATGGGATATTTGCCATATGAAAGTGTTTTAATATATTAACCATGCCATCTCTTTTATATTATTCTGTTGAGCGCTGTTTCATCATGTATTTTGTTTCAGGTGTAACTAACCTCTACGTATTAACAGCTGCTGTGGAAACGCTGCCCTTGTTGTACCTGGAATAGGGGCACAGGTTCTCATACTCGGTCCTCAGGACCCCACACGGTTCATGTTTTGCAGGTCACCTGTAGATTTTTAAAATGTGACAGTTGGTGATACACAGTGCAGCTGCTGGGTGACTTGGAAATAGTGAACCGTGTGGGGTCCTGATGACAGTTTGAGAACCACTGGGTTAACATATCATTTTCCTCAGTCTCTCCCTCCCTGTGTCTGTCTCTTCCTGTCTCGGTCTCTTTCTCCCCATGTGTGTCTGTCTCTCTCTCCTTGTGTCTGTATCTCTCTCCATGTCTCCTCCTACCTCCCAATGTGTGTGTGTGTGCGTGTGTCTCTCTCTCTCTTCCTGTATCTCTACCTCCCCATGTCTTAGTCACTGCGTCTGTCTCTCCATGGGCCAGATGTACTAAGATTGAAAAGTGATAAATATCACTGTGTTAAAGCACCAGTCAATCAACTCCTAACTGTCATTTTTCAAACACAGCCTGTGACATGGCAGTTCGGAGCCGATTGGCTGGTACTTTATCACAGTGATATTTATCACTTTTCAGGCTTAGTACATCTCCCCCCATATCTCCTCCCTCCCCATGTCACTCCTCTTTCTTCCTCTCTCTGTTCGTCTCTCTCTGTCTCTCTCTCTCTCTCCGTATGTCTATCTCTCTCCCTGTGTCTGTCTCCACGTCTCTGTATATCTCTCCCTGTGTGTCTCTCTCTCCATGTCTGCTCCCTCCCCATGTGTGTGTGTTTCACTCTCTCTCCCTCCCCATGTCTGTCTCTTTCTCCATGTCTTATCCCTCCTTGTGTCTTCTCTCTTTCCCTGTGTCTTTCTCTCCATGTGTGTCTCTATCCCACCTCATGTCTGTCTCTCTCTCTCCCCATGTCCGTTTCTCTTTCCATGTTTGTGTCTCTTTGTCCCTGTCTCTTTCTCCCACCCAAGTTACTCTCTTTCCAGAACTGTCTCTCAGCATGTATGTCTCTCTTTCAACATGTCTGTGTCTCACTACCTCTTTCTCCCTCCCCCCATGTCCCCCTCTCTCCACATGTCTGTCTGTCTCTCCATCCCCATGTCTCTTTGGCTCTGTGTTCATATATCACACACACACACACACACACACACACACACACACACACACACACACACACACACACACACACACGGATTGGAGGTTTCTATATATGTGCACTCTCTTCTATTTCTATCGCTCTTCCTCTCTCTCATATCTGGAATCCCTCCTTCCCCCCTAAAAATCCTGCATTTGCCCCTGGACTGTCACAAAGAGAACTCGGACAGACAGCTCCAGTGATGAGGAGGGCACAACTGCGGGCAGCCAGAAAACAAAGAGCCTTATGTACACCTGGTGCGGAGGTGCAGCCCTGCCCCACCCCCAACCTGATCGCAGGCCACGCCCATGTTCCCCTGGACTACGCGGAGAACACCAGATGAGCGGAACCCATAACTTCTACTGAGGCTGTCTGTCCGTCCTGTGTGAGCTTGCATGGAAGGAGCAACGGTGGCTGGGACCCGGGAGCTGCATTAGAGGAGGTGAGATCCCATACTGCCCACTTTTTCCCACCACTACTCCCATCCTGCCCCCCCCTTCTATTACTCCCTGCCTGTCCCCCTATTCTGCACTACTGTTACTCCAATCCTGCCCCCTGCTCTCCACCAGTACTACTCCCAGTCTGCCAGCCTGCTCCTGCTCCTCCTCTCTCTCTCTCTCTCTCTCTCTCTGTCATCTCCCTCTATTCCTCTCACTCTCCTCTTTCCCGTATACCCCTATTTCTCCTCTCTCTTTGCCATCTCCTCTATTCCTCCTCTCCCATCTCCCTCTATTCCTACTCTATCTTCCTTCTGCCCCCTATTCCGTCTCTCTTCCTTCTCACCCTATTCCTCTCTCTCTGCCATCTTCCCCTGTGCCTACTCTCTTGTCTATCCGTCCTGTCTTCATATTTCTCTTCTCTCTCCCATCTCCCCATATTCCACCTCTCTGTCTCCCATAAATTTATGAAAATTGACAATGTATTAGCCACCTGCTCATCACAAGTATGATGAGCAGGAAGGCTGCAGGCACTGGCGGCATCAGACTGAGATGCAGGTTAGAGGCTGTGGGTCAAGCAGTTGATGGCGGCGATTTTGAAGCCCATTGGCAGGGTCGGCACCCATTAGTGGCGGCAGTAGTGGGCATTGACACGGCGGCAGAAGATGACCTCGTCGGGACTTCACAGAGATTATGGCTGCAGTGCCTCACCAGCCACTGACCTCACCGCACGCCACTGGTGTAAGCTAGTAAAATGTGTTACTTCCAGACCCACTTCTATCCCTCCAGTTCATCCACATGCCCCCTGGTATCCCCTCTTGCACCTTGTGTCCCCTCCAGCCACAAGCCCTCTGTGCCTCCTGAGTCTATTCAGCCTCCAACCCCTGTGCCAGCCCCCTCCAATTTAGTTTCTTCATTGAGAGGCATTTTTCAATCCAGATTCCAGAAGAATCCTCCTGCAATTAGGGGAACTGGGTACACATGGCAGTCGGGCACACACACATACAGGGCGTGATGGCTTCAGTGCTAATGGCGCTGAGTAGGCGGGGTCCTGGGGGGTCAGAGCTTTGCCAAGGGAACAGGGCATGCGCAGCAGCTCCCCTAGTGGACATTTCCCCATCTCTATCACTATATTTTCATGCATGCGCCGCCGGTAAAACGTATGTATTCCGTGCAGAACAGTACATGCTGCCCAAAAGGAGCTAAGCTCCGATCACGGCAGATGGGCCAACAGTAACTCATACAGCAGTGGTGCCATTGTTTAAAAAAAAACAAAAAAACTTGGGCTGCAAAAGCATACATTGTGGGCCGCATGTGGCCCGAGAGTTTGACATGTCTGCTCTGGACAGTCAAACTCATAAATCATACTAAATAAAACTTGAGCATACTGTATCATTAGTACAGGTACAGATAAGGTGCAGATGAACAGCTGCCTGCTCTTGAGAGATTACAGTCAGTCCCTATGTAATCATGTATATGCAGGGAATTCATCTCATCCTTAAGTAATGATTCTGGAATGAACATGGGATCTACAAGGAATGGAAGTTAACAAAGGTTTAATCAATATAAACAGCTTTTCATTTAGACTATACCTATATAGAAACAATGGGGGTAATTCAGAGTTGATCGCAGCAGCAAGTTTGTTAGCAGTTGGGCAAAACCATGTGCAGTGCAGGTGGGGCAGATATAACATGTGCAGAGAGAGTTAGATTTGGGTGGGGTGTGTTCAATCTGCAATCTAAATTGCAGTGTAAAAATAAAGCAGTCAGTATTTACCTTGCACAGAAACAAAATAACCCACCCAAATCCAACTCTCTCTGCAAATGTTATATCTGCCCCCCCCCCCCTGCAGTGCACATGGGGGGTCATTCCGAGTTGATCGCTCGCTAGCTACTTTTAGCAGCCGTGCAAACGCATAGTCACCGCCTACGGGGGAGTGTATTTTCGCGTTGCAAGTGTGCGAACGCCTGTGCAGCCGAGTGGTACAAAAACATTTTGTGTACAACAAGACCAGCCCTGTAGTTACTTATTCTGTGCGATGATTGCTGCAACGAAGGTCCCGGAATTTACATCAGATACCCGCCCTGCAAACGCCTGGACACGCCTGTGTTTTCCCAAACACTCCCAGAAAACGGTCAGTTGACACCCATAAACGCCCTCTTCTTGTCAATCTCCTTGCGATCGGCTGTGCGAATGGAATCTTCGCTGGATCCAGTGCACAGCAGCGATGCTCTTTGTGCCGGTACGACGCGTGCGCATTGCGGCGCATACGCATGCACAGTTTTGAAGTTGTTTTACCTGATCGCTGCGCTGTGAAAATTGGCAGCGAGCGATCAACTCAGAATGACCCCCATGGTTTTGCCCAACTGCTAACAAATTTGCAGCAGCGATCAGGTCTGAATTACCCTCAATGCTTGTGCTAAATCTATCAATACACCACAAGCAGTGACAGCTTTCATCATGTGCGCTCCTTATTTATAGGCCATGATGGATGAGACTGACCCATACTGCAAATTTAATAACTTAAAATCACTTTAGACGTAATTTTCTATTTTGTAGGTAATGCATGAGAACTTTAAACATGTACTGCTGAAAGATTTATCTGCATTGACCAAGGGTTTTCTAACCTTTATGGAGTGAAGTATTTGCTTAGGTCTTTTGTAATAAATCCATTTTAATAATGGGTGACTACAGATCTCAAGGATACATCTGACCTTTTCTGAAGCTGGATTAAAATATCTTAACTTCAGGAGACCATTTTACCATTCAGCTCAATGCAAACCCTGACAGGGGGGAGGGGAAGAAACAATCTGCCATTGTGCAGCATAGACGGAGGTCACCATTCTGTGGTGGGACTGTGTACATTGTCAGTATTTACACTGCATTGAGGCCAACAACACATAATAATATATGTAAGCCAGTTATTGTCCAGATTGAAGACCCAATAAGTTAATAGTGAACAAATACTAGGAGAATAATAAAGTAGGGTCAGCTTTAGCAAAGATAAGGAGCAGAGCAAGCCAAGTACTTTAGGTGGTGATACAAAGATACATAAAGCACTAACGGGTCCATGTACTAAGCCTGGCAAAAAGATAAAGTAGACGGAAATAAAGTACCAGCCAATCGGCTCCGTACTGCCATGTTACAAGCTGTATTTAAAAAATGACAAGAGCTGATTTGGTCATACTTGCCTACTTTTGAAAACTAGTTTCAGGGAGATTCCAGATGGCAGCAGAATGCGCCTCGCTTTCTGTTGATGGGGTGTGTCGTTCTCCGCCCAAAGGGCGTGTCTAGGCCCACCTGTGGGCGTATTTATTGCCATTCAGGGGTGTGTCCTGCAATGGGAGATGAAAACTATAGTACTAAAAGCAGCAAAAAATTAAAAAGAGAGTATTAATATAGGTACACTAGAGTAATAATAGGTGTACATGTACATTTGTGAGAAGAGGTGGACAAACAGAAAACCTACAGTATATACACTGGTGTGCGATTGTGTGATATATACATACACACATACATATTACACCAAGTACACACAGCACCAGAATAGATTATATTACTCTATATTATAAAAAATAAGAATTTACTCACCGGTAATTCTATTTCTCGTAGTCCGTAGTGGATGCTAGGAACTCCGTAAGGACCATGGGGAATAGATGGGCTCCGCAGGAGACTGGGCACTCTTAAAAGAAAGATTAGGTACTATATCTGGTGTGCACTGGCTCCTCCCTCTATGCCCCTCCTCCAGACCTCAGTTAGAATCTGTGCCCGGCCAGAGCTGGATGCACCTAGTGGGCTCTCCTGAGCTCACTAGAAAAGAAAGTATTTGTTAGGTTTTTTTATTTTCAGTGAGATCTGCTGGCAACAGACTCACTGCTACGAGGGACTGAGGGGAGAGAAGCAAACCTACCTGCTTGCAGCTAGCTTGTGCTTCTAAGGCTACTGGACACCATTAGCTCCAGAGGGATCGAACACAGGGCCCGACCTCGATCGTCCGTTCCCGGAGCCGCGCCGCCGTCCCCCTTGCAGAGCCAGAAGACGGAAGATAAAAATGAAAAACGGCGGCTGAAGACTCCTGTCTTCATTAAGGTAGCGCACAGCACTGCAGCTGTGCGCCATTGCTCCCATAGCACACCACACACTCCGGTCACTGTTGGGTGCAGGGCGCTGGGGGGGGGGGGGGGGGGGGGTATCCTGGGCAGCAATTAGTTTACCTTTTGGCACAAATAGCACATAATACAGTGTATAACACTGTATATGTGCAAAAACCCCCGCCATTAACATTATAAAAAGCGGGAGAAGCCTGCCGCTGAGGGGGCGGGGCTATCTTCCTCAGCACAGCCAGCGCCATTTTATCTTCACAGCTCCGCTGGAAGGACGCTCCCCAGGCTCTCCCCTGCAGTATACAGTACAACAAGGGTAAAAAAGAGAGGGGGGGGCACATAAATTTAGGCGCAATTTGTGTAATAAGCAGCTATTGGGAAAAATCACTCAGTATTGTAAAAATCCCTGTGTTATATAGCATATTACACCAAGCACACACCACCAGAATAGATTATATTACTCTATATTATAAAAATTATTTGTGTGCCTCCCCCTCCCCCCCGTATATTTAAAATAGGGACAGTGCGCACCAAAAATATATATGGCTTCATGGGGAAGTGACGTGGCCACAGAATTCACATTATATTACCCTGCACAGTAGTGTACATTTGTCACATTACCCTACACAGTAGTACCCCTTATACACATTACACCAAGTAGAGCCCCTTACACCCATAACACCACGTAGAACCTTATACACATTACACCAGGTAGAGTCCGTTACACACATAATGTCAGGTAGAACCTTATACACATTACGTCACGTAGAGCCGCTACACCTGAAAAAAAAAGTGTGTGTGTGTTTGTGTGTCATTTACACCAATGGAAACCCGCAGCTCCACGTCTCACCCTCTTCTGTGAGCAGCTCCGGGACCCACCGCTCCACGACTCCAGCTGCCCCATGCAGCGCACGAGGGTTGACACTAATATACACAGGAGGCAGCGCTGCAACTGTCAACAACTATGCAGAGCTGGACAATAGGGGTAAGTGCAGACGATCGGCATGAAAAGTGAGTGTGCAGTGAGCAAGGCATCATCTGCTCCACCCTAGTTATGGCCTTGCCCACAGCACCATAATAAATTACAATATATACTGCCCCCCTCCCCCAAATTACATCCAGTAGCAGATTACATTATACACAGCCCCCCATATTACACACAGTAACAGATTACATTATACACAGATCCCATTTTACACCCAGTAGCAGATTACATTATACACAGCCCCCCATATTACACACAGTAACAGATTACATTATACACAGATCCCATTTTACACCCAGCAGCAGATTACATTATACACAGATCCCATTTTACACCCAGCAGATTACATTATACACAGATCCCATTTTACACCCAGCAGATTACATTATACACAGATCCCATATTACACACAGTAACAGATTACATTATACACAGATACCATTTTACACCCAGCAGCAGATTACATTATACACAGATCCCACTTTACACCCAGTATCAGATTACATTATACACAGATCCCATTTTACACCCAGCAGCAGATTACATTATACACAGATCCCATTTTACACCCAGCAGATTACATTATACACAGATCCCATTTTACACCCAGCAGATTACATTATACACAGATCCCATATTACACACAGTAACAGATTACATTATACACAGATCCCATTTTACACCCAGCAGCAGATTACATTATACACAGATCCCATTTTACACCCAGATTACATTAAACACAGATCCCATTTTACACCCAGCAGGTTACATTATACACAGATCCCATTTTACACCCAGCAGCAGATTACATTATACACAGATCCTATTTTACACCCAGCAGATTACATTAAACACAGATCCCATTTTACACCCAGCAGATTACATTATACACAGATCCCATTTTACACCCAGCAGCAGATTACATTATACACAGATCCCATTTTACACCCAGCAGATTACATTATACACAGATCCCATTTTACACCCAGCAGCAGATTACATTACACACAGATCCCACTTTACACCCAGCAGCAGATTACATTATACACAGATCCCACTTTACACCCAGCATCAGATTACATTATACACAGATCCCACTTTACACCCAGCAGCAGATTACATTATACACAGATCCCACTTTACACCCAGCATCAGATTACATTATACACAGATCCCATTTTACACCCAGCAGATTACATTATACACAGATCCCATTTTACACCCAGCAGATTACATTATACACAGATCCCATTTTACACCCAGCAGATTACATTATACACAGATCCCATTTTACACCCAGCAGCAGATTACATTATACACAGATCCCACTTTACACCCAGCAGCAGATTACATTATACACAGATCCCATTTTACACCCAGCAGATTACATTATACACAGATCCCATTTTACACCCAGCAGATTACATTATACACAGATCCCATATTACACACAGTAACAGATTACATTATACACAGATCCCATTTTACACCCAGCAGCAGATTACATTATACACAGATCCCATTTTACACCCAGATTACATTAAACACAGATCCCATTTTACACCCAGCAGGTTACATTATACACAGATCCCATTTTACACCCAGCAGCAGATTACATTATACACAGATCCTATTTTACACCCAGCAGATTACATTAAACACAGATCCCATTTTACACCCAGCAGCAGATTACATTATACACAGATCCCATTTTACACCCAGCAGATTACATTATACACAGATCCCATTTTACACCCAGCAGCAGATTACATTATACACAGATCCCACTTTACACCCAGCAGCAGATTACATTATACACAGATCCCACTTTACACCCAGCAGCAGATTACATTATACACAGATCCCACTTTACACCCAGCATCAGATTACATTATACACAGATCCCATTTTACACCCAGCAGATTACATTATACACAGATCCCATTTTACACCCAGCAGATTACATTATACACAGATCCCATTTTACACCCAGCAGATTACATTATACACAGATCCCATTTTACACCCAGCAGCAGATTACATTATACACAGATCCCACTTTACACCCAGCAGATTACATTATACACAGATCCCATTTTACACCCAGCATCAGATTACATTATACACAGATCCCATTTTACACCCAGCAGCAGATTACATTATACACAGATCCCACTTTACACCCAGCATCAGATTACATTATACACGGATCCCATTTTACACCCAGCAGCAGATTACATTATACACAGATCCCATTTTACACCCAGCAGATTACATTATACACAGATCCCATTTTACACCCAGCAGCAGATTACATTATACACAGATCCCATTTTACACCCAGCAGATTACATTATACACAGATCCCATTTTACACCCAGCAGCAGATTACATTATACACAGATCCCACTTTACACCCAGCAGCAGATTACATTATACACAGATCCCACTTTACACCCAGCATCAGATTACATTATACACAGATCCCATTTTACACCCAGCAGATTACATTATACACAGATCCCATTTTACACCCAGCAGATTACATTATACACAGATCCCATTTTACACCCAGCAGATTACATTATACACACGTCCCATTTTACACCCAGCAGATTACATTATACACAGATCCCATTTTACACCCAGCAGCAGATTACATTATACACAGATCCCACTTTACACCCAGCAGATTACATTATACACAGATCCCATTTTACACCCAGCAGCAGATTACATTATACACAGATCCCATTTTACACCCAGCAGATTACATTATACACAGATCCCATTTTACACCCAGCAGATTACATTATACACAGATCCCATTTTACACCAAGCAGCAGATTACATTATACACAGATCCCATTTTACAGCCAGCTGCAGATTACATTATACACAGATCCCACTTTACACCCAGTATCAGATTACATTATACACAGATCCCATTTTACACCCAGCAGCAGATTACATTATACACAGATCCCATTTTACACCCAGCAGATTACATTATACACAGATCCCATTTTACACCCAGCAGATTACATTATACACAGATCCCATTTTACACCCAGCAGATTACATTATACACAGATCCCATATTACACCCAGTAGCACTATACACAGCCCCTCCATGTTACACCCATCAGCACATTACACTACATTTTACACAGCCCCCTCCCCCCCATATTACACCCAGTAGAACTCTACATGATACACAGCCCCCCCCCCCCCCCCCATATAACCCCCAGTACAGACAGCACCCACCTGGCTTTTGTTGCTGCCTCCTGTGAAGAGCATGGAGCCGGCCCATGGACAGTGAGGTGTGGGGAGGAAGATAAGGGCAGGCACATGCAGGAACCAGGAAGAGGAAAGCTGGCCTGTTACATGCAGTGGGTGAGTGTGATGGGCGGGGCCAGCCACAGCGATGCAGAGCCCTGGCTGCCGGGCTACAGTATGTGCTTCGGTGAACAGGCAGCTGTTCTGCTCTCATTAGTTCCCCGACACTCCTCCTGCCGCTCAGACTGCCCGGCTCCATACTGCACAAGACGGCCACCGCTACCCACAACCCCGCGGTGCGGTGGCCGGCCATGACCTTTCCCTTGCAGCCCACTCCCACCCCGCATTGCCGGACTCGCGCATGCGCAGTCCGGATTTTCAGGTAGGAGCTCTTAAAAACCGGGAGGGCTGGCAATGTATGCGGGGCAGCGGGAGGCTCATTGAAATATCGGGAGCCTCCCGCTGAATGCGGGAGGGTAGGCAAGCCTGGATTTGGCGTCTCCGTCCACTTTACCTCTTTCCAAGGCTTAGTAAATAGACTCCTATATACAGTGTTGGACTGAGACATGAAGGGACCACCGGGGAATGCAGTGGTAGGGGCCGTTGTTTAGGGGTGTTTATTTTTTTATCGTTTTGTCTGCACAATCCCTGGCTGTCGGAATCGACAGCCAGGGACAAACTAAAGCTGCAGCTGTCAAAATCGATAGATGCAGTTGTGGCACTGATCGTTAATACATCTGCCATCACATCGGCACTCTATCTTGCAGATAGGAGCACCGATAATGACACACCCGTCATTTCACACACATCACCATTATAGTACATGGGGGAGAAGTGGTATCAGCAGCACATAACGTGAGCGGACACCACTAAGCCACATAATGCCAAATAATACATCTATCCCAGAGTCACGTGATCCACTGGGACTTTCTGGGTGTGACTGGGAGGAGGGCTATACAGATGCACAAAGACATTCTGTCTGTTGGGTGTGCTATTGAAGTATTGCGGGCATGCTGCAGGACCTGTTTCGGATTCAGATGCTTAATCATGTACATTGGAGGCCACACTCTTATGGACATTCTGCACTTAACGAGTCCAATGATGCTTATGATGGGTGCAGTTGCAGCTGTACCCCAGAGGAAGGACTGATAACAGCAATAGCATAAAGTTGCAGACGCAACCACGGTAAAACACACTAATGCTGTCACAGCAGCATCCGACTCAAAATCAGCCCATCTAAAGGGCTAATTCAGACCTGATCGCTGCTGTGCGTGTTCGCACAGCAGTGATCAGGTCTGAACTGCGCATGCACCGATGCGCCGGAGCATGCCAGACAGCCGACAGCTGTCTTAGCCCTGCGATCACCAAGCAGAGGCAGTCGCCGGGCGCCAGGGGGCGGGCCGGTGGTGTTTTGCCAGACTGTTGGGGGGGTGGGGGGCGGGTTGCGGCGGCTGCGTAATGTCACACACAGCCGCTGCGACCCGGGCAGCGACGAGTAGCTTTCTGCCAGCTGCACTGGCAGGGAGCTAGTCTTCCAGTACAAAAGCATCGCCGCTGTGCGATGCTTTTGTACTTGTGCAGGGGAGGGGGGGAAGGGCCTGACATGCGGGGCAGACTAGCCCTGTGCTGGGCGTCCCCCCACATGTCTGAAGACTGATCGTAGATGTGCTAAATTTAGCACATCTACAGTGCTAAACAGATAATAGGATTTTAATTACCTACTGGTAAATCCTTTTGTCGTAGTCCGTAGAGGATACTGGGGTCCACATTAGTCCCATGGGGTATAGACGGGTCCACTAGGAGCCATTGGCACTTTAAGAGTTTGAGAGTGTGGGCTGGCTCCTCCCTCTATGCCCCTCCTACCAAACTCAGTCTAGAAACTGTGCCCGAGGAGACGGACATCTTCGAGAGAAGGATTTTACACAGATAGTGGCGAGAGTCACACCAACTCACACATACAAAGCAAACCAAGCTAACCCGCTTGAAAACTCAGCAACGGCTGAACAAGATTACTTAACCAAGTAACAAAACAGTATTGAACTAAGAAACCACTGCAGGATCACGAAGCGCTGGGCGGGCGCCCAGCATCCTCTACAGACGAGAAAAGGATTTACCGGTAGGTAATTAAAATCCTATTTTCTCTTACGTCCTAGAGGATGCTGGGGTCCACATTAGTACTATGGGGATTAAGAATGCCAAATTGATTTCTCACAAATATTTAAAATGCCCGCTCTAATATATATTGCAGACGCCAAGTCGCATCTTATTACCATATACGATAAAAGTGCGCTGTACATCGCAAAAACACTGCATCCCATAAGAGAACACAATACACCCACACATTATCGGAGTTCCAAAGCTCATTGATGTATATATTTGTTATTAAAAAGGATATGGATTCAATATATATTACAAAGTACAGTATACCTATAGTTACAACTCATACAGTAAGCAGTTAATACATAAAGTTACATACAGTTACATGCCAGCGATACAATACCATTATCCTTAAGTTATATAGATTCGTCTTTCCATATCACTCTCTCTCTCTGTAAAGTAATGCTGGGACTCCATCTTCCTCTGAGACCAAAAAGCAAGTAAGTCTGAGACCAAAAGAAACAGGAACTACTTTCCTGTGTGACCAGCAAAATGTGTTAACTAGTTTCTGGGGGAGGGGTCTCTCTCTCTCTCATTCATGATTGAGTCACTAGTTTCTTTGTATGTGCTGAACATGCTCAGCCCTTGGGGACATCCAAAGGGGCTGGCCTGAGTTTCCTGTTTGGAACTTCTATTGTTCAAATAAAAGTAATTTTAGCTTTTATACATTCAATCATAATTATCCGCTGCAATGTTCTACAACTTAATAACAAGTATCAAATTAATCTACACACCAATCTGCTTGTTTTAATAGTAAACATGACAGGTGTATCTGGTTCCGTTCAAATAATACACATTCATGACATTAATTCATTAGGTAATTTTAAATCATCATGATGTCTGGCGCTTGATATTATTATAATTATGTACTGCATGAAATAAGTGTAGAATCCATCTCTGTGGCATGTCCGTGTAAATGCGTGTGTTACCATATATTGCTGTGCTCGCTGTGCGTATTTGCAAGTATAGCGACTTAAATGTGTGTAGTTTGTATGTTCTCTTTATGTAATATTTTTGACTTTGGCAGTCCACCCTTTGGCAGTAAACAACTGCCAAAAATTATTAACATAAGAAAAAAATATTTCATACCATAATTGGTGACCCAGACACAAGTATGTATGCATTTCGCAAATCAGACACTTGACTATATTTGGGGAAGACAGGGAGGAGGACGAGACATCCTCAATATGCACTCGGCGGTCACGGGACCACTGGTTGGGTGTGGGACAACATTCAACCTATAGAGTATGCTGGGACAGTGCTTTGGCCTATAATGTCTGATTTGCAACGAACATTTCACACATACATGTAGCTACGTCTTTGTACACTGATGTTTGGATTCAATTGAGGTTCTGCTGGGTAGGTGAAGAAGACACAAACAAATCGTGACAGTGACATATAAAATTTTCATGAGCTACATATTCCTATCATTTTCTGAACATTGTTTCCATTTCTGGAATGTATGCTAGGTCTGTTTAATCATTGAACAAGGGTTATAAGTAGTGTCCTTCCTAAATAACGTAAACCTTCGGAGTTCGGGGAGTGCCACTCATAAACCTTTCTTCCACATATATTAATGAGCTCTTTATCTGCAATGTGTGAATAGCCATTGTCTGACTGTTCCTGATTACCTCTGAACTCCATAACTACTAGAACTTTGATTTTTCTCTGACTTTAACAAACTGATCGGCTAATCCTGGGATCCTATATGGAAATCACTCCTTCCTACAGAACCAGTTCCAGTCCCACACTCGACTCCTCATAAAAAAACCTCGCAAAAATAGAATATCCTGAAAGAAAATGTTTGTCAGCGGGAAAGAGAGAAAAGAGAAATAGAACAAAACAACTCTTGTTCATAACAAATCAATTACAATGACTGGTCTTTCTGCAGTCCTTTAGTACGCTCAGGTAGTGTCCAACAGTGCCGCCTCTCAGTCTTCACGGAACAGAGTCTCTGGTGACAAGAGGTTCTCTTTGCCTTGCTCTTTGGACACACAGTTCACTTGGAACACACAGTTCACTTTGCTCTCCACCTTGCTCTTTGAACACACAAACTCGATGAATGTGAGCAATAAACTACTTTGTCACGAGTTCTCTCCGGGTCAGCGACCTTCTTGCAGTGGGACGAGTGGACCCAAGTCTCTCTTTCGGCGACCTTTAGTGCTGTCAACAAATCTTGGTATGGTCCTTCCCACCTGTCTATTAGGCAACCTGAGCGTAAGGGCAATCACACAGTCTCTTGGTTCATAATCAAGACACTTAGCATTTGGCATACCAGCAATCAACAGTTTCAAGTTCTTTTGTCAAGTTCTCAAATGCTGGCTCATCTCAACAAGGTACTGTACTATCACCTCATTGGTGTATTTCTGATCATTGTGCGGATCAATCATGACATGAGGTTGTCTTCCAAAAACAACCCAAAAAGACACAAATACCAAAACAAAAACAAAAATAAATGTCGAAGAGGGTGATTCGTCGAGTGAAGATCTGGGAGTGGTTCCGAAGCTACATAATACTAGTGGCAGTATCTATGATCACAATAGTACAATTTCAAGCTTTGCTAAACCTTTAGGGGTACCATTATCTACACACAAATTTCTGTGCAATTTTTCTTTGCGGTAAACACAGCAGCATCCGTGGCGGCAGGAAATGCCTCTGTCAAAGTCAGAAAAATATCATGCTACACGTTGCCATATATTCACCTCATGCGCGTGCTTGCTGCACGTGCACATTCTCTCCCGTGCGTGCGGATACTCGCAGCCGCGTGATGGCGCCTCGGCCATGCGCTCGAGCGCGTGGTATGTGCATTTACGGTAGAGTTTGTGTGCATCTAGCGGGCGACTCAATCGCTAGATAATAAATCCATATAGCAGGTTTTATAGGTAATGTTCCCCTTAGTGATAACTGTAAGTTTGTCAAAGTAAGAAAAATATCACGCTACACACTGCCATATTTGCACCTCATGCGTGTCCCCGCTGCGTGTGCATGAGCTCTCCCGTGCGTGCGCATACTCGCTGTTGCGTGCACCCGCAGGCGCACGGTATGCGCATTTACGGTAGAGTTTGTATGCGTCTAGCGTGCGACTCAATCGTAACATGTTTTAACCATATAATGTATTTTGTAGATTATGGTCCCTTTGATAGAATCTGAAAGTTTAGTTAATGTAGCATGTTCATAGACAAAGAGATCCCTCTTTGTTTGATACGAAGGGTCAGACAGGGGTTATACAGTGGTGTTTAGTATCCATCGGAAGAGTATTTAATTAGCAATATTCCGGTGTTGGTTTGAAGCGGATAACTCGCTCGTGCGAATAGTTATGGACATAAGAAGTTTATGAACATTTACTGTATTTGCACTTTATTATCCATGCGGCGGGAAAACCTAGTTTCCCACCCACCTGAGCAGTTGGAAATAGTCACAGCCCACCTGTATGAATCAACCTATGACCTTTTGTTATAATGCGAAGACGAATTCCTGTGTCCAATGAACAATAAGAATATAGGGACCATTGTACTGTATTTTGTGTAGGGTATAAAAGGACAAGCCGGTCTGGGCCAGCTCTCTATTCTCTTCAACGGTTCTCATTGCTGATAATCGGGAGCTGGATATCCAGAAGGCGCATGCGATTGTTTCCCTTTGTGCGTAAGTTTCTCTGCAATCATATTGTCTTTATTGTTATAAGCCATTCTCTCTCGTTCTCTCTCTCTCTCCTTCCCCTTTAAAAGTAATTGTATCTTTATTGTATTTTATGTGTAGTTACTTGGTTAGGTATTTTATGTTATCTTGGTAGTGTATAACTTGTATTGTATTATTCTTTTGCAATTGAACGTTCATTCATTTCCTTAAAAGGCGTTAGACCCTTAGACCGGTATTGTGTGTTCATTATATTGCAGAGGGTAATAGGAGCGTCTCTATCGCTCAAACAGCTTTAGTGTAAACAAGGTTAAGCAGCGTTATATAGCTACAGTGTTTCAATACAAGGTCTACAGTGTAAGAATATCCTGTGTGTTACATTCAAGGTCTACTGATTGTTATCTTGTGAGCGTCTGCGCCGCTCGTGATCTCCTCGTGGTCTCGAGCGTCCGCTACGCTGATAGCGTAGCATTACGGTAGTCGCTCACCTATAGTGTGCCCGATACCAACAGCGTATTCTCGCGAGCGTTTGTGTCGCTCGAGCGGCTCGCTCCCAATACAGCGTCCGCTACGCTAAGAGCGTACCCTTACGGTACCTCGTGCGCCAATTGCGTACTGTGTTCTTTAACCTTTTAGAGTGTTTTAAATAAGATAAATATTAGGCTTTATCAATTGGGTGCTCGTCCGTTCTTCACATATCTGCACTAGGTAATTTCAGCAGACATTATCGATCAGCAAAGGGCGGGAGGTAATATTCCTCGTAGTGCTGACCCAATAAGCGTCTGCTTCGCTTAGTAAAGGGTGCTGAAGGAATCCGGAACCGGAGGTAAGAACAATACGCTAGTGTCTTTTAAAACTGTTTTTTTTTCCTGTTCTGTCTTGCGTACGCACGCACGCATATATCTGCATTTCTTTTCATTCGTGTATTTTCACATATCACTCTCCTGTTTGCCATTTCACAATTGATAACGTGCTAGGAAAGATTTGTTGCTATTAGTAGTTAAAGAGTAAAAGTAATACATTAAGGGGTAATTTGTAAAGCACGCACACAGCTTTGAGAGACCTGTGTGGTGCTCGGTAGATGAATACAATTAAAGATCATCTACATTGATAAACGTGTTAATTGTATTTCTGTGGACATATCTGGCTGGCATACACGTGTCTCTAACAAAAGGGTGAGACTAGTGTACGCAACACAAAGGCCGACGCACGTAGCGTATATTACGCAACGGAGCGTCCGGGTACGCCCACATAATTCAAAACACACGGTAGTATTATTTTTAACAGGCGAAAAGGAGGCAACGCGATAAATAGCGCAAGTCAATTTTAGTGTCCGAAATTTTAAGCTAATAGATCCTTCTCCAATTTGCGACTCATCTGGTCTAGACTATTTACTGAATGAAAGGAATTTCTGCGCAGAAATAAAAATTAAAGTGTACATGTGGTGAGTGTTTGCATATATAAGTTTTTACAATTTTTGGGTTGAACCACAAGAAGTCGAGTTCTCGTGAGGTACATACATGTAAGTGACGTGCATGGTGGCTGGGGAGGCATCCCTTGTTAAACATAAATTTGAGCATTAGAGTATAGCAGACCAGGAAGTCTACTGTAGCACAAGACCAGGAGGTCCGGAACAGACCAGGAGGTCTAGGTACAGCAGACTAAGAAGTCCGCTATAGAGAAGTAGCACAACACCAGGAAGGGTTGGTGCGGAACCCATATAGGCCATTGAAGCTCTGGCTGAAGGAATTCGCAGCCGAAATTTTCGATTCCACTGGTCGCTCCGCACATAAGATTAGTTGCTTATGTGCAGAACGATTGTACCGCACGTAATTGTGTGCATTAGTTAGTAACCTGACCAGTACCATTTGCGTACGAAAGGGGTCATAAACGCTATTTGTACACTCTAACGTGATTTGTGTAATTTTTTTTATTTTAAGGGAGGTTCGCTGGTCACTCAGGAACTATCCAACAACCGATACTTGCTGGGGACTGGTAGGTCCAACACGCCCCAGTAAGTAAAGGTTCATAGGGGCCCTAGGTTGGGTACAGCAGCTCTGAATCAGTGATTGCAGTACTGGCCAACGTGGGCGAGGAGTGAGTGGAGTACTCGGTAAACTGCCACCGTCGGCCTACCCCGAACATCTTGGTTTTGTAAGGGTTCGCTGAAGAAAGCAACCCCTGCAAGTATGGGGGCCAGTTGTTCAGGTAGGGGGCGATCAACCTTGGTTCGGGTTGATTTAGTGAACCGACCAATCGGGTCGGCAAGGTATGTAATGTGTGAAAAATACGGTTCACACACAGAGGTTTTATGTGATGAATGGGAAAGAATGACTGTGCATGACGAGAAGTTTCCCCGGGTAGGTAGCTTTAGCCCAGATGTGTTACAAAATCTTAGGAGAAGGATATGTCTCATTATATCAACAAAGAGACGGATCAAACATTATGACTACTTACAGTTATGGCAACAGGAGGGTGAAATTCAGAGAGGATTGGCTCAGGCGGCTGGATCTAACCCTATCAGGAAACTGATAGCTACGGCACCACCGCCACCTTACATAACGGGAGAGAAGTTGGTTGCAGAGAATGACGCACTAATGTGTAATAAACAGGCACTTAGTAACTGTATAAATGTTAAGGATAATATGAATAAGATGAGTAATGCAAATATTAACCCGTGCAAGTTGTACCCTGTTTTAAACTTTCCCCAGGAGTGTGATCAAGAGGACGAGTCAACAACACTATCGGCACTCTCTCTAGCAGCCACCATATCAGAAACAGCAGTGGGCACGACCCAACCCGTAAGATTAGTATCCAAGGCCCCTAGCGGAGGGACAGGTGAGGTCGTATCAACGGGTAAGTACGGCACCATACACTATGCTGAAACCATTTCACCACAGGCTGTAGAATCTACTCAGAATGATGTTATTAGACTTAATCCCGTTAGGGTAATAGCAGTGCCAAATGGGAAAACGGACACTTCAGGAGTCACTCCTGTCAGAAACATTGCCATGCACTGCCCGTTTTCCCGAATGGAATTAAGAACAATAGTGTCTGAATTCCCTGATCCTAGGAAGGATCTAGTTGCTAGCCAGAAATACATTAGAGATCTAGGGAATACTGTAGAGCCCAATAACAAAGACTGGCAGATATTGCTGAGGGCATGTTTACCCTCCAATGTCGACTCAGCACAATTCTTAGCTGACTGTAAATTAGATGAAGATGTACCCCTTACGGATGTGTACAACCAAGACAATGTAAAGAGGATAAATTTACAGTTAAAAGAGTATTTTCCAGCTGTAGTTAAATGGAACAAAATTTTCTCCATTAAGCAAAAAGAGTCAGAAACAGCTGCTGAGTATTTTCATAGGGCACTACTGGAAATGGCTAAATACACAGGCATAGAAGACATTAAGACAAATGCAAATCATAGAGAGGTAGCAGTATCTGTGTTAATGGATGGTTTAAAAGAGGTGTTGAAGACAAGGGTACAGACCACGCAACCATGTTGGCGAGGTCTGTCGGTGGCTACTTTGAGAGAGGCCGCTATTGATCACGATCGGAATATCACCAGACACAGGGAGTCACAAAGTGATAAGTTAATGGCCGTAAGTATACAGGCCCTGACCACAAGGCCACCTTTGTATAAATCTCCAAACCCTGTGGGTAAGTCAAATGTGGTAACTTGTTATTCCTGTCATAGAGAGGGACATTTTGCACGAGACTGTAGAGTGAAAAACACACAAAAATCATATCAACCCCCTAGACAACGACATGACACACGAAATTGGGATCAGGGACCACAGAGACGGAGTCATGAGCCACATGCAGGGGAAACAAAAAGATATCCCCCAAAAAGAGACTGGCAAGTCTCTGGTAGTTCCCATTTACCCCCTTCTCAAGTAGTTGCTGCCAGCGCGATTCAGGGAGGTCACCATACCCAATAGGGGTGTGGCCATACCTGTAATCTGCAGCCAGTGAAATTGATTGCAAGCCTTGGAAGTGAACCCGAGGTCACAATTGATGTAGCTGGTAAATCATTAAACTTCCTTGTAGATACGGGGGCGGCCAAATCAGTGATAAATTCGACAGTGGGCATGAGAACCACTGGTAAGACAATTCCAGCCATGGGAGTAACGGGAGTAGTCCAGCACTACCCTGTTAGCAAACCAGCAGAGATTACAATAGGGCCTTTGCATACCAAGCATTCCTTTTTGCTGGCGGCATCGGCACCGACTAATCTCCTGGGAAGAGATTTATTGTGTAAAATGGGGTGCGTCATTTATTGTACTCCTGAAGGTGTATTCTTAGACATACCTGAGAATCACGCTCAGGAAGTGCGAGACATGCTAGACTCCCCATCAAAATTAATGTCACATACTGTTATGATAAATAGGAATCCATCCCAGGTAGAAGAAATGACATCCCAAATACCAGAGTCACTTTGGACTAAAGATGGACAAGACACTGGATTAATGGCAAACGTAGCTCCAGTAGTTGTGCAAGTAAAAGATGGTAGGATAGCTCCAAAAATCCCACAATACCCTCTGAAGCCAGAGGTGGAATTAGGAGTATACCCCGTAATAGAGCGCTTGCTACAACAGGGCATTCTGGTAAGAACATCCAGCACTGCCAATAGTCCCATCTTCCCCGTGAAAAAGAGTGGGGGGAGGGGTTACAGGCTAGTACAGGATCTAAGAGGGATTAACAAAATAGTTGAGAGTCAGTTCCCCGTAGTGCCAAATCCAGCTGTCATCCTTATGCAGATCCCTCCCACTGCGAAATTTTTCACTGTTATTGACCTCTGCTCCGCCTTTTTCTCGGTACCCCTGCATCCTGACAGCCAATATTTGTTTGCATTTACATACAGAGGAGTCCAATAGACATGGACTCGATTACCACAAGGTTTCATAGACAGTCCAAGTATATTTTCACAGGCTTTGCATGATTGTTAACAGTCTTTCCAACCAGAGAGTGGATCAATATTGATACAGTATGTGGACGATTTACTCTTGTGTTCAGATTCACTGGAAGCGTTCCTGAAAGATACGAAACAGCTCCTGTTTCATCTTTCAGACACAGGACACAAGGTTTCCAAAGACAAGTTACAATTATGCCAGCCTAAAGTAAAATATCTGGGACACTGTCTAACACAAGGACTGAGACACCTTACCGCTGATAGAATTCAAGCAATTAGAGACATGACTCTGCCACAAACCCAGCAACAGATCAGAACGTTTTTAGGAATGTGTGGGTATTGCCGTAACTGGATCCCAGGGTTTTCCATTCTAGCATTACCTTTGCAGGAGATGGTTTCATCAAACAAACCTGATCGGATTTCGCATACAGACGAATCCGAGATGGCATTTGAGAGACTCAAACAGTGCCTAACGCAGGCACCAGCATTAGGTATGCCAGACTATGGGAAACCCTTTGAGCTGTATGGAACAGAAAGTGCTGGTTGCGCGGCAGGCGTCCTAACCCAAAAGCACGGTGATGCCAGCAGGCCGGTAGCATACTACAGCGCTCAGCTAGACACGGTAGCGCGATCCCTCCCCACATGCTTGCGAAGTGTCGCTGCGATAGCATTGCTAGTTACAAAAAGCGAAGATGTAGTGCTAGGACACAACCTCACAATTCATACGCCACATGCAGTGTCAGCCTTGTTGAATTCTGCCCAAACCAGGCACGTCTCATCAGCGCGGTTTACAAGATGGGAATTGGCATTAATGGCCCCCGTAAACATCACCATAAGGAGATGCAGTGCATTAAATCCTGCAACATATCTCCCAGGTGTGCCTGGACAGGCACAAAGGGTGGAGGATGAGAGTGATGGGGAAGGAGGATTTAATACAAGGGATGACACACATGATTGTATGGAATATTTGACCCAAAATTTCACGGCAAGGCCTGACATCAGTGACAACCCACTGGAAGATGTAGATTTTACTTTCTACACTGATGGTAGTTGTCACAGACAGACGGACTCGGGAGACTTGTGTACTGGATACGCAGTCGTAGATGACCAGGGCACCATAGAAGCAGAACCGCTAGGCCCACCTCACTCAGCCCAGGTTGCTGAACTGGTTGCCCTAACCAGAGCATGTGAATTGGCTAAGGAAAAGTCAGCCAATATCTACACCGATTCTAGATACGCCTTCGGGGTAGTCCATGATTTCGGAGCCCTATGGCGCCTCAGAAATTTCATGACGGCAGCTGGTACACCGATAGCGCATGCAGCTCACATCAAAAGACTTCTAACAGCGATACAGGAACCCGACAGAGTGGCTGTTATCAAGTGTAAAGCACATACATATAGCCAAGACCCAGTATCACTTGGTAACAGCCGAGCAGACGAAGCTGCTAAGTTAGCAGCTGGTACCCCCAGACAGACAGACACCACACAATTGATGGTATTTAATACCATAAACACACAGAAGTTGTGTGAAATGCAAAATTTGTGTTCCACACAGGAAAAGGCAG